>NC_064922.1:583573155-583778155 GCF_023897955.1 Schistocerca gregaria
GTCGTGTCCGGTTGCCTTTCCACTCGCCGTGGGGTGGGGCCTTTATGGTGTGCGGTGGGCCGCACTTCTCCCCTAGTAGGACGTCGCGACCCGCTGAGTGCCGGCCTACAGCCCGGGTGCGCAGCCTGTCCTTCCGCGGGCCTCGGTTCGCGTCTGTTGGGCAGAGCCCCTGTGTCCTGGCTGGCTGCTCGGCGGTATGTCTGGAGGAGTCGATTCGCCCCTTTAAGCGCTCGGGCTCCCAGCAAGCGTGCGCGGTTCTTTCCGGACGGCATCCCACATGGCCCGGCCCCGGACCCGTGCTGCTGTTGGCTCGGGATGCTCTCGGGCGGAATAATCGCTCCCGTCAGCGACGCTTCAGCTTTGGACAATTTCACGACCCGTCTTTAAACACGGACCAAGGAGTCTAACATGTGCGCAAGTCATTGGGCTGTACGAAACCTAAAGGCGTAATGAAAGTGAAGGTCTCGCCGTGCGCGGGCTGAGGGAGGATGGGCTTTCCCGCCCTTCACGGGGCGGCGGCCTCCGCACTCCCAGGGCGCTCGTCTTCATTGCGAGATGAGGCGCACCTAGAGCGTACACGTTGGGACCCGAAAGATGGTGAGGGCTGACGCGGAGAAGGGTTTCATGTGAACAGCCGTAGCACACGAGTCAGTCGATCCTAAATGGTTGGTGCTCTCCACAGTTCACACAGATGGGAGGCGGGGCACAGGGATTATCAGGCTGGGATAGTCGACCACAATCTCGACAAACGAGACCAGAAGCACAGAGTGAAGACATATGGCCGCACTTCCAACAGTTGAAGCACCGCATCGGGGAAGGGATATATGGCTTGATGTCACAAAGGTACACCATCACCTTGACCTTCTCAGGCAATGTGTCACCCTCAAAGGCAAAGATGAAGGCACCGGTGGCAACTTTATGATCCCTCGGATCCCGGTGGATGCGCCAGACGAAACGGACACCTTGTAGCTCAAAGTTGGCTCACACCTCATCATCAGACTGTAATAGGAGATCTCTGCGGATGATAATGCCCTGGACCATATTTAAACTTTTATGGGGCGTGATAGTATTGGTTACATCCCCCAGCTTACTCGTGACTGGGCGGAGGATGGCGTTTTTATCAACACCGATCTGGACCGCATTTTGGACAAGCCCTCCACCTCCCTAAACTTGCCCTCTAAATGCTCTACAAAGGACTGAGGCTTCATGGATATAAAGGATTCCCCATCAGCTCTGATACAGATACCTGGGTGAATACGTCTCACTTTCAGTCAATGCCTTTCGTTTCTCATATGGTGTGGCGAGGGAGAGGAACAACTTGGGGTCATAAACGTTACCTTTAAAATGGGCGCTTGAACGTTTAGAGACTGCTGGTGGCTGGCCACCAGCAAGAGAAAATGTGCCACGCTTCATTGCGTGTCATCCACCCTGATGCCACCTACTCCGACCAAGGTCCCACTCCACAGGCGCCACCCAGCCACAGCAAAGGCCACCTGGCAGGATGGCCATTGCTGGGAGTCTCGATGCTCCAGGGAGATGGGTATCTAATCCTCGTCAACATGGGGAATTAACGCCGCAAACATCAGTAGAGCTATCCATGTGATGTCAGGGGGCTACAACCAACAGGGTACATGGTGGCCCCACCACAATGGACTGGCTACCGTGCTGGATCTTAGGTGCAAAAAAGTAGAAGGCCGTCATCGTCGCAGCCAAAAGCATCACTGCACAGTGCAGAGTGGTACTCGCACCCAGGGACGCATCCTCGCCCAAAAGATGGAAAACGAGTGGGACACCATTGCAACGACGAGAAAGCCCGCTAAAGGTCTCAATGCACGACAGGTACAGTGCACCATGTACGGCGCCTTTCCCCAGTCGGCTCGCTCTGCGGAAAAATTTTGAAATATGGAGGTCAAAACCGAGAGGGAGACCATCACATAAGGACGAAACGTTTGAGTCGCCACTTACGACAGGCAGGAATACCGCGGGCCTATTCTTACCCTCGAACCCGCAGGGGGGTTACCTTCGACGGGGCAGCCCCTTCGTCGTCAGCCAGGACATCTGGCCAACACAGCTGGGTCGAGGACACCAGTCGCTTCCTGTCGGGCCGCGACTATGTGGCGTGCATACTCACGGGGATCAACGCGTATAGGAGTCGAGGCCGAGACAAGGAAAGATGTGTCATGCGAGGTGCAACGCCGTCGAGACCGCGAACCACGTCGTCCAGGGTTGCGGGCTCACCAGCCGAGCCCGGGTGTGGCACCACGACGCTGTAGTGAAATACTTCGCGCGCAGGCTGGCTCAACGAGGGTACGACGTTTCTATCGAACGACACCTCCGAACGCCAGAGGGAGTCCGCAAGCCTGACATTGTAGCGTCAAAGGACAGGGTGGCGCATGTCATCGATGCGCAGATTGTCGGCGCTCTCCGACTCGCAGCCAGCTGCCAACAGTTCAAGCCAGTGACCCTGAATTGAGGGGGACTTGGGCACCTACATCTGCCGGCCAGCTCCTACAATTGGGCTTCTGCAGGCGGGAGTTAAGTACCATAAGCACGTGGGTGCTTGGAGGATCAGCATGGATCTTCGGCCTCTTTTAAAACATGACGTCGACAAGGCCGAAGTACAGGGAGGGCGGGGGCTAGTGAGTCGGATTTATTAGGTTATTTTGCCCTGACTCCTGGGGCTTCAATATCGGGAGTAATACCATCCATTATTCTTGTAATTTGTAATTTAATCGTTTATACGCTGTGTAATAATGTAAGATACTAGCGGTTACACCACCAGCGGTAACCGGCGCCCCATGTGAGCTCCTCCCGGGGAGTATGGCGCACTAGCTCTTAGGAGTGTTTGTATACCTGTGTTAGTTATTCACATGTGTTTTGTGTGAATGAAGACGGCTTCATGTCCAAATGCCTCCTCATCTAATTAGTGACGCGCATGAATGGATTAACCAGATTCCCGCTGTCTCTGTCTACCAAGATGGCTGCCATGGTGTGTTGCGTCGCTAATGCCTTGGAAAAAAATCTGTAGTTGTGTGTGAATTACTCGCACTTCGCTGGTTTGAAGGAGTTCTTCTCGATATCGTCAGATTCGAGCCGCGTTTCGCGTGGGCGTTTTCGTGTCAGTATTCGAGAACTGTCGAATCGCGTGACTGTAGTGGCGCGTTCTGCGCTATAACCTCAACTGTGGGACGAATTATCTGTGTTGATGTGTGGTTCCTGTACTTTCGTCACTTCTGAGCTTAGAGTTTCTTCTAGCGTGTGAACTGTGAGTATTGGTTTCACTTTTGATTGTGACTATTTGAGTTTGACACCGATTTTGAACATCTTAACCTGTACAGTGTCCCTCCAGATACTCTGATGCAGCAGGTATGCTTCTGCACTTAGAACGGTAAATCACGTTTTAAGTGATCTAATCTGTGACTAAGTTTGATCAAATAACTGTATCAGTAGTAAATTAACCTTTAAAATTTTCTGTCAGACATGGCACCACAGGCATGCATAGTTCGATCTCTGTACCACGGTCGTCAGTGGTTCGATCTGTGTACCACAGACGGTAGGAAGCGACAATAGTTCGATCTGTTTACCCCGAGTCTCTGGCGGACTGTTGTTCGATTGTTGTACCATGGACAAGTATAACATCAGCTAGGCACTAAACTCTAAATCCGACTCTATCTCACTCGTAGTGAGAGTGGGCCAGACGTTGGACAAATAGAGTAAATCGACACACCCTGCTTCGCTGTTGCGAGATATTGTGTGTGTGCTCACAGTTCGTCCATTAGGCTGTGCTATGTGCTGGCATAATGTCATCCTCAGAGGACGAGGAAGGAAATGTGGGGGATGAAAGTGGTGGTGGCACCAAATTAAATAAAGCTGAGGACTATTATACTAATATTTTGGAAGATTACAGTGAATGTAATGAGTGAATTGCGGAATAAGCTCGCATTGTGGGCGATATACCAATGCAAATTATTTGGTAGGAAAGTGGAACTCGTCAAGCAAAATCAGTGGGTGCGAGAGACACTCATTGAGAAGAGTGAGGGAATCTCGAAAGAAATCAAGACCATTAAAGACGAGATCCCAAAAGGCGCTGCGCCTTCATTTGCAGCAAAACCAAGTAAGCACATACCCACCACCAAAGCCAAAATATCGTCTGCACAAGCAAAGGCGCCGAATACACTATTTGTGAAATCAAAAGATGAGAGTGATGCAAAAGTAACAAAACAGAAGTTTATAAGTACGAATGACCCAAGAAAAGAGCAAATTAAAATTAAAAATATGCGCACTGTGAACAGTGTTCTCATTGTTGAAACTGAGTCCCCAGCTGACATCCAAAAGATCTCCACAAATAGTAAAGTTGCTGAAACTTTGAAGTGCGAGCCACCTAGGAAGAAGCGTCCTCTTATCATTATTTATGATGTGCCAAGTGAAATCGGCGGGCAAGAGCTAGTAGAGACAATCTGGCAGCAAAATCTTGCTGACAAGATAATCAAACAAGAGATCTCTGAAAAAATGACACCCTGTTTTAAGACTGGTCCTAAAGGAGAGGTGGAGGTAAATCATGTTTTTGAAATAAGTGCAAGAGTGAGGAAACTGTTAGTGGAAGCAAAACGCATGTATGTGGATTTTAGATCACCGTCTGTGAAAGACTATTTTGCCTTCAAATGTTTTAAGTGCCAGAATTTCGGCCACAGAAGTGCAAAGTGTACTGCCAAGTCCTTTGTGTGTTCACAATGTGGTGAAGACAAACACCAAAAAACAAGTTGTCTGAACACAAATAAGCCAGCAAAGTGTATTTTGTGTTCTTCGAGGGGCAAGGTATGCAATACACCAGGTCCTCAATGCCATACCTATTAGCTATACTTGCGTAGACTAATCGAAAGTACAGATTATGGACAGTAACCTATCACCATATAGTGAAGTGTTCATACCAGGCAGAGACTTTAAATGTCAGGAAATTGCACAAATAGCTGATAATAATATGACATGTAGGAAACATAAGCCACCCTCTACGACGCTTAGGAATTGGCGTAGGGAAATTGCATGGAGAAAAATGCTACAAGAGGACAGACAACATCTACATACTTTAGAACTAGCACACTGTGTGGATGTTAACACATTAGAGAACGAAATGGCAGCTATAAGTGAAGATAAGATGTACGTTAAGGATAGGTCAGATAGTACGTTAGGCAATAGTGAAAATAATGATCAGAATAAAGTTGATACCGATAAGAAGAATATCACAGACATTAGTACTTTGCCCCAAGAACAGGGGAAAAATCTTTCTTCATCTATTCAGGACAGCACCATTAGCTCTAGCGTTGGAGGGAGTAAAATGTGCATCAACGCTGGCCTTGAAAATCACGGAATTCTCTCCAAGATTAGGTCGAAGTTAAAGAGCAAAAGCAAAAAGACTATCGAGCCCTGTCATAAACCCCACATGATCACTATCAGTAGTCACACCGTCTTTACAGACAGTGTAGACACACTGAAGCGTACAACAAATGAAGGAAATGATTGTAAACAGTTGGATCCTCGATCGATTTATGTTGATTTTGAAGAGAATTACAGACTCTCCAGATTAGAAGATATGAGTGTATTAGTTGTAGCCCTTAGGCACATTGTCAGAATAGGACATCCGAAAGGGAATACAATCGGCTTTCCATATCCAGCAACTGCCGACCGGCTGTTTTTGCGATGTAATAACCTACCAACCGGAAAGAAAGAATTGGGAGAGATAATCCAGAGGGCATACACCCGACGTA
This sequence comes from Schistocerca gregaria, assembly GCF_023897955.1. Classification (NCBI taxonomy): domain Eukaryota; kingdom Metazoa; phylum Arthropoda; class Insecta; order Orthoptera; family Acrididae; genus Schistocerca; species Schistocerca gregaria. Next base: position 583,578,918 of record NC_064922.1, read on the forward strand.
ACGAAAAATTTGATCAAGAGGAGCTCTACAAGGAATTTAAGGAGTGTTACAGTAATACAATTTATGAGTATGACAAGACAGGCTTTAGATGTTATAATCATGTCAGACATCCTCAATGAGTAGGAGGAATTTAGGTATAGCTGTTGCTCACGTTAATGCTATGCGTAGCACCACCGTAATGACGGAAATATGGAGGGTTACGGAAGATCGAGGTTTGGATATTAAATGTATCCAGGAGCCTTACAATACGAAAGGGAAACTGGTACATTGCCCAATGGGTACAAGAGTGGTCATGTACGGAGAGAACCCAATGGTGGCTATTGTGGTACTGAAAAGAGACGTTTCATTGACAACAATTGCTCAGGTAAATGACGAACACTCTGTTACTGTGGAGCTACCAACAAGTGAGGGTGTCTTTCTCTTAACTAACCTGTACTTTCAATATGCACATGAGATACAACCCAATCTCGATAAAATGATAAGACCCAACGAGGTTGGAGGTAACAGTTACCACATTTTCACAATAGATGCAAATGCTAAATTAGTACTATGGAACAGTAGAGAAACTAACGAGAGAGGACTTGAACTACAGGATGCTATTGCGCAGCAGAACTTAATAATTGTGAGTAAACCCGGGTTTCCACCAACTTATCGTAATAGGGCAGAGGCAAAATCTAATATTGACGTTACATTGGCAAATGGTAGTGTGCTAAATAGGATACAGGCCTGGAAAGTACTGAACAAAGAGGCTACAAGCGATCATAATATGATTACTTTCATCCTTGTAAGCGTAAACAATGTAAACAGGGAAGAGAATTATATAGGAACCTACTTCGATTATAAAAGAGCAGACTGGAAGCACATGAGGGAGAAGTTTCAACTACAGGTCCCAGTCCCCCCCCCCCCCCCCCCATGGGTTCGGGAGTAAGAATAGGCCCACAGTATTCCTGCCTGTCGCAAGAGGCGACTAAAAGGAGTCTCAAACGTTTCGGCCTTAATGTGATGGTCCCCTAAGGGGTTTGACCTCTACCTTTCAAAATTTTTTGTTAGTGCATACCATTTGGGGAAGGACGCCTTACATGGTGTATTATATATCCATCTTGCCCTAAGATCTGGCACAACCAATATTGTCATGGAGTTGGACTTACATTGAGCTTCCGGCCACATCTGCTGCAGTGTATTCCGGGTAGCGTACATTCCCTCCATAGTGCACTTCCATCTTTGCCCTCATGATGTACAAGGATATTTCCACACCTAACATCCAGCATGGTAGCCAGTCCGTCTAGGTGGGGTTGTCAGGTACCCTACTGGTGGCCACCCCCTGACTACATAGCGATCGCACTGCTGATGCCTGAGCTGCTACCTCCTCACGTATGCCGAGGAGTAGATGCCTATCCCTCTGGGGCATCAGGACTCCTGGCAAAGGCCATCCTGCCAGGTGGTCTTTGCTGCAGCTGGGTGGCGGCCATGGGGAGAGCCCCTACTCGGGGTGGGTGGCATCAGGGTGGATGACCCACAATGAACCGTGGGCCTCCACCAGCAGTCTCTAAGCGATCGAGGTCTAACTCCAACGGGAAGAAATTTGATCCAAGATTGTTTCCCTGCCTGGCCACTCCATGGGAGGAACGTATGGCTAAAGAAGGCAGTGGAGATTATTCACCCTGGTACCTGGTGTGTACGCGTGTTGATGGGGAATCATGTATGTCGACCAAGCCCCAGTTTTTTGTGGAGCATTTAGAGGACAAGTTCAGGGAAGTGGAGGGCTATTCCAAAATGCGCTCTGGGGCGGTTCTCATCAAAACAGCATCCTCTGCCCAGTCACGGAGGTTGCTCACTTGTGACACTCCCCATAAATGTCTAAACATGGTCCAGGGTATCATATTCCACAGGGATCTTCTACTGCAGTCCGACGATGAACTACGCGCCAATCTAGAACGACGGGGTGTTCACTTCTCTCGGCACATCCATCGGGGTCCGAGGGATAATCAGGTAGCCATCGGTGCCTTCATCTTGGCCTTTGAAGGTGATGTTTTACCGGAAAAGATCAAGGTGATGGTTTACCACTGTGATGTGATGCCATATATCCCTCCTCCGATGTGGTGTTTTAAATGCTGGAAATTTGGGCACATGTCATCCCACTGTACTTCCGACATCTCATGTCGAGATTGTGGACGTTCTTCGCATCCTAATACTCCATGTGCTCCGCCTCCCATCTGTGTTAACTGCAGAGAACACCATTCCCACTGCTCGCCGGACTGCAGGATCTTCCAGAAAGAACGGAAGATAATGGAATATAAAACCCTGGACTGCCTGACCTACTCTGAGGCGAGGCGCAAATATGAGAGGCTCCATCCTGTGCCAATGATGTCAACATATGCTGCTGCTGGAACGACTGTTCTTGCATCTCCTTTGTCGTCTTGTACGGTTGGTTCTCTGATTGGTCAGAATCTAACAGCCCCCTTGGTTATGGGGGGCACTTCTCACCCAGTTGCTCCCGCTCCATCTTCTTCAGGAGCAACACCCTCCCAACCATCGGGAACATCAGCTCCCCCTTCCCAGCCGGAGAAGTGTAAAACTTCTTCGGCTACTCTTGCCAGGGAGGGGTCCCTTGGGGACCTCTCTTCGCAAGTTCCGACCAGTGGAAAAGCGGACACCTGCAAGTGGCTAAAACAACCACCAGTGCCTGGTCGTTGGGCCTCACGGTCGTTGTCCGTCCCTGAGACTAACCCAGTGAAGCCCGTGAAGTGTGAACCACAGGAGGCACAGCGAGAGAAACAGAAGAAGAAGAAATTCCCCAAGGGTAACGACATTGCGGTGGCACACGTCCCACCGCTTCCTACAAGCTCTGCGTCTAAGGATGAGGTGGAGACTCTGGCGTCCGCTGAGGACCTCGATCTCGCCGGTCCGTCAGACGCCATGGAAAGCACTATCACAGGTGACCAATCGGAGGCAGCAGGTGACCCAGCGGTGTAATCTGAATTCCCAGTCCCGTCACGAATTTCTCAGGAATTGGACAACACCATCCTCCAGTGGAACTGCAGCGGTATCTTCCACCATCTAGCTGAGCTCCACCAACTTATCAGCATTCACCCTTTCCTCTGCATTGGTATGCAGGAAACTTGGTTTCCGGCAATGCGAACCTCCGCCCTCCGTGGCTATCAGGGTTATTATAAGAACCGGGCAGTTATGAAAGCGTGTCTGGTGGTGTCTGCATATATGTCCTGAACGCTCTTCACAGCCAGTCTGTCCCTCTACAAACACCTTTAGAGGCTGTCGCTGTTCGAGTGTGGACGCCACATGCTGTTACCATCTGCAGTCTTTACCTTCCACCGGATGGTGATGTCGTGCAACATGTCCTGGCTGCTCTGATAGCCCAATTGCCGCCACCTTTCTTGTTATCAGGCGACTTTAATGCCCATAACCCTCTGTGAGGTGGGTCAGTGCCGACACGTCGAGGCGACACCATTGAGCATTTATTGGCACAGCTCGATCTTTCACTTTTCAATGATGGTTCCTTCACACACTTTAGCATGGCGCATGGCACATACTCCGCCATTGACCTTTAGAACTGCAGCCCTAGCCTCTTACCATCTGTCCAGTGGTGAGTGCATGACGACCTGTGTGGTAGTGACCACTTTCCGATCTTTCTGTCACTGCCACAGCGTTAATCTTCTGGGCGGCCTTGCAGGTGGACTATGAATAAGGCTGACTGGGACTTGTTTTCCTCCACTGCCGCTATTGAGCCTCTCTCTAGTGATGACATAGATGCGGTGGTTCAATCGGTCACCACTGGCGTCCTTACTGCCGCCGAATCTTCCATTCCCCATTCTTCTGGCTCCCCTCGGCTGCAGACTGTGCCTTGGTGGTCGCCTGAGATCACTGAAGCAATTAAAGATCGCTGGCAGGCGCTCCAGCGTCACAAGCGACATCCCTCAATCGAACACCTTATCGCCTTCAAACGGCTGCGTGTGCGAGCCCGCCGCATTATCGGCCAGCGCAAGCAGGAGTGCTGGGTGCGGTATGTGTCCACCATTGGCCTCCATGTCATTCCATCGCAGGTCTGTGCCAAGATTCGACGCCTCTATGGCTATCGGACCTCTGTCAGTGTCGCTGCGCTCTTACTGAATGGAGCAGTTTATACTGACTCCGACGTCTTTGCAAACCGCTTGACAGAGCACTTTGCTCTGAATTCCGCTTCTGCCAACTACCCCTTGGGCTTCCACTATATTAAAGAGCGTATAGAACGTCGGAGTCTTTCTTTTCGCACCCACCATCCTGAATTGTAAAATGTTCCATTCAGTGAGTGGGAATTTCGCAGTGCCCTCGCCGCTTGTCCTGATACCGCTCCTGCGCCAGATAGCATCCACTCTCAGATGCTGAAACACCTTTCAGTTGACTGCCAGCGACGCCTCCTCGACCTTTACAACTGTATTTGGACCGAGGGTGAGTTTCCGTCGCAATGGCGGGAAAGTCTTGTTGTCCCCATTCTGAAACCAGGGAAGAACCTTTGGAGGTGGACAGCTACCATCCCATTAGCCTCACCAACGTTCTTTGTAAGTTGCTTGAACGGATGATGAGCCGGCGCTTGAATTGGGTACTGGAGTCTCGGGGCCTTCTGGCTCCATCTCAGGGTGGGTTCCGTAAGGGCCGCTCTGCCGCCGACAATCTGGTGAGCCTGGAGTCACCGTCCGTACTGCCTTTGCCTGCCATCAGCACCTGATCGCTGTCTTTTTTGACATGCGGGAGGCGTACGATACGACATGGCGTCATCACATCCTTTGTACGCTTGATGGATGGGGTGTTCAGGGTCCACTGCCGACTTTTATCCAAAATTTTCTGTTGCATTGACCCTTCCGCGTGCAATTAGCGGCCTCATATAGTTCCTCCCAAGTCCAGGAGAACGGTGTGCCTCAGGGTTCTGTTTTAAGTGTCTGCCTGTTTTTAATAGCCATTAACAGGCTCGCTGCGGCCGTGAGTACGTCTGTCTCAGCGTCCCTGTTTGCTGCCTTTACTACAGCTCTATTTGCATTGCAGCTTCTGAACGTCAGCTACAGGGCGCAATCTCTAAGGCGCAGTCTTCGGCTGTAGCTCGCGGGTTCCAGTTTTCGGCAGCCAAGACCTGCGTTATGCATTTCTGCCGGCGACGCACTGTCCACCCAGAGCCGCGGCTTTATCTTGATGGCGAACTTTTTGCTGTAGTTGAGACACACAGGTTTTTGGGTGTAGTTTTTGATGCCTGGTTGACTTGGCTGCCTCATATACGGCAGCTTAAACAGATGTGTTGGCGGCATCTAAATGCTCAGCGATTCCTGAGCCACACCATGTGGGGCGCCGACCGATTTACTCTCCTACAGCTCTACCAGGCGTTAATCCAGTCTCGTTTAGATTATAGGAGCCTGGCTTATGGCTCAGCATCCCCATCTGCACTGCGGCTACTGGACCCAATCCTACACAGCGGAATACGCCTCGCCACTGGTGCTTTCCGGACCAGCCCAGTGGACAGCATACTTGCGGAGGCAAGTGTCCCTCAATTGCGGTTAAGGTGCCAAAGTTTACTGTCTGCTTATGCCGCCCATGTTTTTACCTTGCCCGGGCATCCAAACTATCGTCTCCTGTTCCCCCAATCGGTCGTCCATCTGCCAGAACGTCGGCCCGGTCAGGTTGTACGATCGCGGTCCGTGTCAGAGAGCTTCTCTCTGGGCTTATCGTTTTCACTGTTCCAACTCCTTTTTGGGCCACTTTGGGTACACCCCCTTGGTGTTTTCCTCGCCCTTGCCTTCGGCTCGACTTGGCACAGGGGCCAAAGGACTCAGATCTTCCAGAGGCCTTCCGCTGCCGCTTTTATGCCATCCTGGCCACGTATCAGGGCTCTGGCATTGTTTACACTGACGGCTCGATGGTTGCTGGTCGCGCCAGTTATACACTAACTGTAGGGGACCATTCCAAACAACGTTCATTGCCGACTGGCTGCAGCGTTTACACTGCTGAGCTGGTCGCCATCTTTCGTACCCTAGAGTATATTCGCTGCTGCTTAGGTGAGTCCTTCGTGATCTGTAGCGACTCCCTGAGCGGTTTACGAGCTCTCGACCAGTGTTTCCCTCGTTCTCGTCTTGGGATGACTATCCAGGAGTCCCTGCATGCTCTTGCTCGTTGCGGCCGCTCTGTGGGCTTTGTTTGGACCCCTGGCCATGTTGGGATACCTGGCAATGAGAATGTTGACCTCTTGGCGAAAGAGATCACCAGTACACCATCTCTGGACATTGGCCTCCCTGAGACAGATTTGCGAGCTTTCCTACGCAGCAAAAAATTCTGGACCTTTGGGACGCTGAATGGCGCGCCCTGCCTTCATGAAACAAACTTCGGGCCATCAAGGAGGCTACCGGTGTGTGGCGCTCCTCCTTGTGGGTCTCTTGCAAGGAGTCTGTTGTCCTCTGCCGTCTGCGCATTGGGCACACATGGATGATGCACGGTCACCTATTGCGATGTGAGAACCCACCTTTATATCGCTGCGGCTCCATTTTGACGGTGGTCCACATTTTATTATACTGTTCACTTTTAGCTGTGCTCAGGCAGTCTTTCGCACTGCCTGACACGCTACCTGTCCTTTCAACAGATGACTGCTATGGCTGACTTAGTTTTACGTTTTATTCGGGTTGGGGGTATTTATCATTTAATCTGAGTGTTTCTGTTTTATTTTATTGTTTTGTGCTGATTCTAGCCTTTGGCCTACTGAGTCGTTAATGCGTTCTCGGTGGTTGGCTTTTCTTTTTTATCCCTGTGGTCGGCCAACCACCGCCACACTCTGTGTGGTTTTACTTAGTTTTGTCTGCTTTTTGTCTGAGTATTTCTTGTCTTGTGTCGTCTGCCGTCTTTCCTGTTGTTCCTTTTTCTTCTCTTTGGGTGGTTTTAGTTGTTTTTTTTTTTTTTAAAAAAGGGACCGATGACCATAGCAGTCTGGTTCCTTTAATCTCGCAAACCAACCAACCTACAGGTACCAGTGGTAAATAGCTTTCACATTGATTTGACTGCAGAAACAATACAGGTACATATACAAAACCTAATGAATACCTTCATACCTAAGGGCCCATCCTTCGATGCTCGAAAATGCCATGGAGTTCCACACTAACAGAATTAAAGAGAAACGATCGTAGGGCATGGCGTGCATATCAGAGGTCTCTCAGTGACAGAGAGAGGCAGAGAAGGTTACTAATTTATCGGGAAATCAAAGCAGTTTATAAGGAGGAATTAATCAATACGAGAATAAAGCACTGGGAAAACTTCGTCAAGAAGGAATTTCAAACTAATGTATGGGGCTTACCATATAAAATCGTGAGTGAGTAGCTTAAGACACCTCTCATATTGTCGACGCTTCAGAAGGTAGACGGTTCTACCACATCAGGGTGGCGAGACTCGGCAGAATATTTAATGGAAAGTTTACTCCCAAGTGATGATCCAGCTTCAGATAATGAACACCAGGCCTCTTGAGACAGAAAATGCAAGAGGAGTATCCACATGAGGGAGTGGTTGTACCATTTTCTAAGGAGGAATTGAGTCGTGCTATTGACTCCATGAAGAAAAATAAATCCCCCGGAATAGATAAGATCAGAGCCAGAACGTTACAACAACTGAAAAGTAAAATCGTGCCATATCTAACAGCTCTTTTTAATGAGTGCCTCTTGCAGGGAAGAGTACCAAAGGTATGGAAGATCTCTGAGGCAACCATTACCAAAAAAGGGGAAGACACAGATCTGAATTTAGTGAACAGTTACCATCCAATATACTTGCTGAATACTATGGGGGAGGTCCAGGAACGGTTGTTGTGTGGTAGGCTGAGCGATCATGAGGAGCTTCACGAGCTCAACCAATGTCATTACGGTTTTCGACAGTCGATAGATGATGCGGTTAATTACACATTACATATAACTTCAACCTCACTGGCGAAGTATGTTGTCGGTGTGACGATTGACATACAGGGTGCTTTTGATAATCTGATCTGGCCTTCGCTGTTCGCAAGACTGCGAGAGCAAAGAACTCCAAAGTGCCTATACATGTCGATGCTTGATTACTGCAAGGATAGAAGGGTAATATGGAGATCACCAGAACACACAATAATAAGGCACATTAGTAAGAGATGCCCTCAGGGATCCATTTTTGGCCCTCTATTCTGGGATGTTTTGTCAGAACCACTCTTGGAAATATTGGAAAACAACGAAAACGTAGCTGGTATAATAGAATATGCAGACGACCTGCTCGTAATCATAACTGGCGATTCTAGAAATTTAATTGATAATCGAGCAACTACAGTGTTAAAAACTGTAAGTGAGTGGTGTACTTACAATAAACTTCAAATAGCGGTTAGTAAAACTAAATACATATTGTTAAAAGGTAAATTATCTGCAGGTAGGGGTCCATCCATAAAATTGCAAGGCACTCTAATTAGAAGGGAGGCAGTTTGTAGATAACTTGGGCTGCACCTAGATGATAGGTTAAACTTTAGTGAACACATTAAATTGGTGTGCGAGAAGGCACTAAACCTTATGAACAAGATCTGTACGATTGCTACCTCCAATTACAAATTATCCATTAATGTTGTTAGAATTTATCATGAGGCTATCTTAATGTCGATTGTGTCATTCGGGGCAAGTGCCTGTTCACATAAGCTGCGGCAGGTGCAATCAGTAAGGTATCTGAGAAGAATGCAAATGCAGTGTTCTCATTAGAATGACAGCAGCCTTCAAAACTACGCCAGTGGGGGCATTGTTGGTGATCCTAGATCTATACGCTGTAGACCTACAAATCAGACGTCTAGGGGTCCTTTACTTGCTGCGGAGGGACAAAACTAACAAAGTAGAGGCAATCACAGGTGTGCAAATAGAAAATAAATTAGAGCTCAACCAGTGGATGGACAGAGAAAGGCAACAAATTTGGGACATCAATATGGGTAGACGAGTGTATGAAATATTCCCAGACATCAGGGAACGAACCGGATGCGACATATAAATGTGAGTAGGGGTATGGTCCATCGCAGCGACGGGCATCGCGACGGCGGGGTGCTGCGGCAGGATTCACGGCGATGAACAATGATATTTAGAGTAGTGTCTAAGTTAGTTTAGTTAGTAGCTCAGGCATTTTCGGTGCTACACTACACTCAGTACATTTATGATTGTGTTTAAATTGCGGATAATTGATTTCATGCTGAATAAGATACGGTCTAACATAGTTTAGCCAGTACCTCAGATATTTTCGATGGTACACTACACTTAGTACATTTATGCTTGTGAATAATTGCTTTCATGCTTAATAAGATATGGTTAGCACACATCTTGTGGTTATCATGACATGATGTTTTGCCAGAGATGTTTTCCATCTCATGGCTATGTGGACAGGATGTAGTTCTTCAGTATACTACACAAGACCGGTGCTTCATGGGATGCCAGGTCTTGAATATCTACCTAGACATTGGAAATTGTACTTGAGGCACAGATTTGGCAGAAAAATTATAAAAACAAATTAATTGAAAAAAATACTATTGGAAGTGGTTTGGTATGTAGTAGCAGCCTGCGTCCATGGCCCTAGGGACGGGCAACACAGAGATGAGGATAAGAAGGCTGAAAAACAAAAATAATCATGCAATTCACATGTCAATAATGTAATAATTCTTTATGCATGACCTGCTTTAGTAATTTCTAGGTAGTAGGTCTTATGTTGCATTCAATGAAAAAAAAGTCCCTATCTACTATCTAGCGAAACCACTGCCAAGGGAACGGGCTTGGAAAAATTAGCAGGCAAAGAAGACCCTGTTGAGCTTGACTCTAGTCTGGCACTATGAGGTGACATGAGAGGTGTAGCACAAGTGGGAGATGGCAACATCGCCGATGAAATACCACTACTTTAAATGTTTCTTTACTTATTCTGTTAGGTGGAGCGCGTACGTCGTGGTATAACAACCCGGCTTCACGGTGTTATCGAGCCAAGCGTGTTAGGGTTGCGTTCGCGCCGCGGCTCCGTGTCCGTGCGCCACAGCATGCGGTGCATGTGGGTGCAAACCTGCACGTGCCGTACGTCCCGTGTGCGTCGGCGCGTCCGCTTGTGCGGCGCAGTTTACTCCCTCGCGTGATCCGATTCGAGGACACTGCCAGGCGGGGAGTTTGACCGGTGCGGTATATCTGTCAAAGAATAACGCAGGTGTCCTAAGGCCAGCTCAGCGAGGACAGAAACCTCGCGTAGAGCAAAAGGGCAAAAGCTGGCTTGATCCCGATGTTCAGTACGCATAGGGACTGCGAAAGCACGGCCTATCGATCCTTTTGGCTTGGAGGGTTTCCAGCAAGAGGTGTCAGAAGCGTTACCACAGCGATAACTGGTTTGTGGCGGCCAAGCGTTCATAGCGACGTCGCTATTTGATCCTTCGATGTCGGCTCTTCCTATCACTGCAAAGCAGAATTCGCCAAGCGTTGGATAGTTCACCCACTAATAGGGAACGTGAGCTGGGTTTAGACCGTCGTGAGAAAGGTTAGTTTTACCTTACTGATGACTGTGTCGTTGCGATAGTAATCCTGCTTAGTACGAGAGGAACATTTGGTTCACGCACTCAGGCGAGCGGCTATTGGTGCGAAGCTACCATCCGTGGGATTAAGCCTGAACGCCTCTAAGGCTGAAACCCTTCTAGCCATAGTGGCAACGATATCGCTAAAGAGTGCCGAGGGCGGAAAGGCTTGAACATACGTGACTTTACTAGGCGCCCAACTTGTTTGCCGGACGGGGCACTCGGGCGGCGCTGTCTGGGATCTGTTCCAGGCGCCGCCCTGCCTCTACCGGCCGACCATGGGTGTCTATATTTCGATGTCGGGACTCGGAATCGTCTGTAGACGACTTAGGTACCAGGCGGGCTGTTGTACTCGGTAGAGCAGTTGCCACACTGCGATCTGTTGAGACTCAGCCCTAGCTTGGGGATTCGTCTTGTCGCAAGACGAAACCCCGTGGCTAAGCGCCAGGGGCACGTGTGGCCCCCGTGTTTGTCTTTTGTGTTTCGTACCTCTGGGCGTTCGGTTCGGCCAGGCGCACCCAGGGCCCTGCATTGGGTGCGGCGGACTGAAGCGTATCGTTTTGCGGGCATGGGCGCTGCTATGGGTGCCTCCTCCGTGCGCGCGGGAGCAACGGGGGAGGCGGCGGCGGCCGGGCGCGCAGTGTACTGCCGCTCTACAGCATATCGCTTTGTCTGCCGGCAATGGGTGCCAGACGGGCGGTGTCGGCCCACTGGTCTGGAGCGTGGCGTGGAGGCGGCGGTGTCGGGTGGGTGCCGCGCGGCGGTCGCGGCGCCCGGCAGGCAATGGTGCGTTTTCGCCAGCCGCAGCGACGTGTGGTAACATAGCGGACACCGCAGTACGGTGAACTACAATACCCCCAAACCATGGATTTGAAATAAAATATAATAACACATGATGCTTCTCAAGAAAACAGACTTGGGATAGGGTGTGTCGTTGGCAATTCCCAGGGCGATTAGTGTGTTTGGTGATAAGTCCATAGGGGAGCGACGTGTATGTGTAGCTATGCAGTACTGTAGGCACGTAAACGAAATCACAGAAGACATAAATTAATAATGGTTGCACGATGCCGACGTACGTTACATACACATCGCATACGCGTGGGCTCCAACCTCGTAGTCACGACATCGACGTCCACAATAAACATCCCAAAACAGACGGTACCGCCATCTGTGAAATACCCACGCCACTCACTTGTCTATTTCCTGACGACAGCATACCGCCATCTCTCGGACGCCGACATGACGACATCTACAATGCCACTCACAGGCACAAGAAAACCATCTATGAGAATGTCACTAAACTACTTTTGCATGCAGCCCAGAAACGATACCTCCACCTACGGGACCTCAACGAAACTACACCCGCCATACTGCTGAAACACTGTATCTCCATGTATTCACATATGACGAAACCACATGCAGCACCTCCATCTATGGGAATGTTGCAACACTACGTCCAGCGCACAATACCGCCATCTATTAGTCTCTCGAAACATTACTTCCTTTACTCCGCTTCCAGCGACGACACCGCCATCTGTGAGCCGCCAAGCCGACTATGATGTCGATGTCGCCCACAGTGCCCACTTGACGACGCTAAGCAAAAAGCTTGCACCCTCTGTCCACCACAGATGAGCCAAAATCCAGTGGCCGTACCACAACAAGTGATCGACCGACAATCACTCCACTAGCACCTGTGCATGCGCCACCCCCACCGCCCAACTCGCAACTCCAGCGGATGAACGACGGACTTTTCCTGCACTCCTACACTGCAGTCCACCCCTATATCTTCCACTTCATGAAGAGTGATATCACTGCCGCGCCTGTATTCCCACGTCCCACCCGGTCTCAATCTCTCCACCCTCCTTACCCCTCCCTGATAATGTCCTACTCCCCTCCATCTACCTCTCCTATCAACTTTGATCCTACCCGCCCCCACTACCTGTGGCCTCTCCTCTTGGCACCCTCCCTCCCTCCCTCCCTTCCTTCTCTTTGCTTTTCCCACGTCCCCTTCCTCTACCTTCTCTACCCCGTCCTATATGTTTACTAAACACACTGGCTAAGGTGCAGGAAAGGCTATTGTGTGAAGGGTTACAGTCACAAAGACGTCTTACCGGCCTTACACCCTTCCAGTATGGCTTCAGACAGGAGAAGTGCATAGACGATGCTATCAATCAAGCACTACAAATTACGAATAGCACTCCTGACAAGTACGTGATGGCCATTCTTATTTATGTAGCTGGAGCCTTTGACAATCTATGGTGGACATCACTTTTTGTTCGCCTCTGAGAGATCCAGCTACCTACATCTCTATATAACAGTCTACTAGACTATTGTCGCAATAGAGTAGTCGAGTGGAGAGGAGGCACCAGAAAGGCAGTTAAACGTATTATTAAAGGCTGCCCACAAGGCTCAGTATGCGGCTTGATTTTTTGGGACATCGTCTTTGAGCCCCTCTTGGATATTATGGCCCAAGATCAACGTGTAACAGTCCCCTAGAACTTAGAACTACTTAAACCTAACTAATCTAAGGACATCACACAATACCCAGCCATCACGAGGCGGAGAAAATCCCTGACCCCGCCGGGAATCGAACCCGGGAACCCAGGCGTGCGAAGCGAGAATGCTACCGCACGACCACGAGATGTGGGCTACAGAAACAAGTACTGATACTGATTCTGAAAGTGATACACAAAGTGAAGTGGATCTAGAATGAGACTGAATTGAAGTATCTAGCCTGGTAGTAATTAGGGAGGTTATTCAGCTATATGAAAACTCCACACTAGAAATGAGTGTTATCAAACACAAAACAGAGTTCTGCAAATGTCTGAAGTCGTTAGTACCTACTACACCCTTGGCAATTATACTGTATCCTAAAGAAGCTACACTTGAAGGGCCTGTGCCTGCTGCTATGTGCTTAGAGCCTTTTATGTTTTGTATCTTTTTACTGCAGCTTTAACTAGATGGGGTCAGGACCCTATAGAAGACTAATTGTATAACTATCAGTAAATTTGTTTAAATTTGTGATGCCCCAAAACAGGGATGGAGTGAAAATACTTTAAACAATGTATGCAATAATTATAATCCCAAAGTAACCACATTTGAAGGGCCTGTGCCGCTGTTATGTGTGTTATATATAACTGCTCTGCTTGGAGCGTTTTATGTTTTATATTTTACATACACTTACACTACTTAGAGCCTTTTATGTTTTATATCTTTTAAATGCAGCTTTAACTAGATGGGGCAGGGCCCTATAGAAGAATAATTGTATAACTATCAGTAAATTTGTGTAAATATTAGTAATTGCTCGAAACTAGTTGCAATAACCAATCTCAAAATTTGTACATCATTATGTTCACATGATATTAGTTGTATCACTCGCAAGGGAGTGTGAAAGGCTACAGTTAATACAAGTATGAGTACATTATTAAGTACTACTTTGAATGTTCTAAAACAGTATTATATAAGACAAGGGTGTATGTAGACCAATCATAATACTGCAGTGCCTCTGCTCTTTAAATTTACGATGCCCCAAATCAGGAATGGAATGCAAATACTTTAAACAATGTATTAATAACTATAATCCCAAAGTAACTACATTTGAAGGGCCTGTGCTCGCTGTTATTAGTGTTATATATAATTGCACTGATTAGAGCCTTTCATGTTTTATATCTTATATATAATTCCATTGCTTAGAGCCTTTTATGTTTTATAACTTTTTAATGTAGTTTTAACTAGATGGGGTCAGGACCATATAGAACAACTAATTGTATAACTATCAGTAAATTTGTATAAATATTAGTAACTGCTTGAAACTAGTTGCAATAACCAATCTCAAAATTTCTACATCGTTATGTTCACATGTTATTAGTTTTATCAGTCGTAAGAGAGTGTGACAGGCTTTGGTTAATACCAGAACGAGTACATTATGAAGTATTACTTTAAATGTTCTAAAACAGTATTATATAAAACAAGGGTGTATGTAGACCAATGTAGACCAATCAAAATACTTTAAAGCCCCTGCCCTTTTTGAAGTAGACAAAGCTGTCTGTGTTAGAAATGTTTATTTGTTCTTCATCAAGCATCTAAGCTACAAGGGCAAAGCAACTATAGGCAACCCTCACTAAATGTATATCTTTTTTTTTATTCTATTTGTGTAAAGCAATATCGTTCTTTTCTAACTCACTATGTTCTTATCTTATTTATATTTTATTTAGTTTTATATTTATACTAAATATTATTAACATGGTAACACTTTGTAAATATAACACCAAACCATGCACGCAGCATGCAGCATGAGATAGCATAGATCTGGTCCGCCTCCTCGTGGCTAGGGATGGAAACGGTGCAGCTACTCGCAAAAAAACCATTTTTGAGTGGCCGCAACAGCTAAGAGACCATGACTTGCTGCATACATACTGAAATCAGTAAGCTAACAACACACCATAGTTATCAAGGAGGTGCGTCTCGCATTTGGTTAAAGGTAAAAAAAAAAAAAATTCCGTACACATGCTCTAGGTTGGTGAACACAATGTGAACTCCACTTCACCCAGACACTCTATCACGCAGTACACTCTGCCCGTTACAGACACAGCAACAACACTAAAGCACTAGCGTTGAACAACATCCATTGCATCCTCTCTGCCACATAACACCATCCAAACTATGACAACCAAATCGTGACGTCCACAAATAAGACAGAATGTCCCACTCCACCAACAAGCAACATTGCTCAAATCAGCCAACAACACCCACACGTGTCCTACACAGTGGTGCACCCAACATCGCCACAATACCTTGTGCCACAACACGGACAATAGCAGGAATTAAAGATACAGTTCTGCCACTCCCCTGGTAAAGGCATGGAACCGACCCACCACCTGACATCAGCCAAACGTGCATCCTGACTTGACATATCTGGCTCTGCTTGATGCAGCCACCAACTATCCTCATTATGAACGAACCCTAGCACCATACACCGACCGTTACCCTAAGGTAGCCCTTAACCTAACCCAATTTGTGCCTTAACCTAACCCACGTTGTGCCTTAACCTAACCCAAGTTGTGCCTTAACCTAACCCATGTTGTGCCTTAACCTAACCCACTTTGTGCCTTAACCTAACCCATGTTGTGCCTTAACCCAAATCATGTTGTGCTTAACCTGCCCTGTAATTGTAATATGAAACGTTAGTTTAATGTAGCGTTGGCTAACCGCAACCCTCACAACATAGTGCACTGCAAGCACCCTCTGGTGTCCTGCGTATTGCTCCATGTTATGGTGCGTACCCTCACGTAAACATCTTGCGAGTGTTGCTTACTTTCCACATATTCCTGCTATCCACTGTAAGGTGTACTGCAATAGGACGTATATCGCCCCCTGCCCTCTCAAGCTGGTCGGTCAGGCGTTTGCTTGTTCAATGAGTTTCACAGCTGTTCACTGGCATTCACATGTCGACGCACTCAGTGTACGTCGTGGTACGGCGTGCGTCCACTGTCCACTGATGTCATACGCCTAACCCCCACACCGTACTGAACATTGGTGTTACGTACCGAATGACGTACTGTGGCACAAATGTGACTATACAATGGCCGTGCCGAACAATGGCGAATCACAAGGTCCATATGTTGTGCACAATGCTACTTATCTCGTCTCCCCATTACAGCTAGATTGCACTGTGGTACGCCGTAGAGACATGTGGGAGGAACGAACAAACGAACGCATTGCATGTCGCACTGGCTGGGGATAAGCGTGACCCATCTGTTGATGTAGTGATGCGTGTATTACGATTTAATCGTTTTGTCTCACACAATGTGATACCATGGTGGACTGCATTCCACATCAGCAGTACCCGCCATACCCACGAACGTGAGTGGGCCATGTGGGTATGAAGCGATACGTGGCGGTGGCTGGGTGGGACTGTCCCCAGCCCTTGAGGGGGGGGGGCCGTCCAGCATGTTGGCCACGCGCTGCGTGTGCGCATGCACTACAGCCGCCTGGTGGGGGGCGCCCAGTGCAGGAGCGCCGGCCATCGGACCCGGCTGGCGGCGTAGCTACGCGCCACCGCACTCTGCGCACGGTGCTGGGTGGCCAAAGTCGGTTCAGCCGGGGCCGGTGCGAAGCGCGGTGGACATCTGCAGTGTGCTGGTCTGATTGAGGACTGTGTGCATCGAGGATGCGACGCCGTCTGCTGCTCCGTGGCCACAGCGGTTCTCGCAGGTGGTTTGTATCGCAGCTGTGCGGACGTGTTGGCGCGTGCGCTGTGCTGGGAGAGTTCGCTTCTGCACCCAAGTTGGGCTTTGCTCTTCTGTGGCGCTGGCGTTGGAGCTGCCGGTCACTGTAGGTAGTGGGTGTTGTCTTCCGCTGGCAATGCCACGACAGCTTGCTCCCGGGCCTCTGTCGCCAGCGGCAAGCTCAGTTGGTAGCACGGGTGTTCGCATGGAAAGCGTCTATTCGCCTAACTCCAGGCGATTGCGCCTCTCTCGAACCCGACCAAGTACTTAGGACGGCGCTGCGGGCCGCCGGGACCTGAGAGGGTTTCGAGGTGTTTCCTGCAGAGGAGCTCATCCCCTTGCTGTTTGCAGAATAATTGAGCGGCCACTTTCATGTTCGCACGGGCCCCCGGAACACACTTCCGGCCAGCTGGCTACTCAGCTCTAGTTGATACAGCTGTAAGGTTTATCCTGTCAGTAGTCAAATGCGTGTCAAAAAGATTAAGCCATGCGTGTCTCAGTACAAGCCGCATTAAAGTGAAACCGCGAATGGCTCATTAAATCAGTTATGGTTCCCTAGATCGTACCCACATTACTTGGTTAATTGTGGTAATTCTAGAGCTAAAACATGCAAAAATCGTCCTGACCAGAGATGAACGGAATGCTTTTATTAGATCAAAAGTAGTCGGTCGGCTCGTCTGGTCCGTTTGCCTTGGTGACTCTGAATAACTTTGGGCTGATCGCGCGGTCCTCGTACTGGAGACGCATCTTTCAAATGTATGCCTGTCGATTGTAGGTTCTGCGCCTACCATGGTTGTAACAGGTAACGGGGAATCAGGGTTCGATTCCAGAGAGGGAGCCTGAGAAATGGCTGCTACATTTAAGGAAAGCAGCAGGCGAGCAAATTATTCACTCCCGGCACGGGGAGATAGTGACGAAAAATAACGATACGGGTCTCATCTGAGGCCCCATAATCGGAATGAGTACGCTTTAAATCCTTTAACGAGTATCTATTGGAAGGCAAGTCTGGTGCCTGATGCCGCAGTTGTTCCAGCTCCAATAGCGTATATTAAAGTTGTTGCGGTTAAAAAGCTCGTAGGTGGATTTGTATCCCTCGCTGTTGGTTCACCGCCCGTCGGTGTTTAACTGGCATGTATCATGGGACGTCCTGTGGGTGGGGCGATCTGAAGGTGTGCTCGCGCGTCCGGAGGCGGACTACATTGAAATCCTACCAGGGTGCTCTTTATTGAAGGTCCAGGTGGGCTGACATGTTTAGTTTGACCAAATCAGAGTGCTTAAAGCAGGCATGCCCGCCTGAATACTGTGTGCATGAAATAATGGAATCGGAACCTCGGTTTTATATTGTTGGTTTTCGGAACCCGAGGTAATGATTAATAGGGACAGGCGGCGGCATTCATATTGCGAGGTTAAAGGTGATATTTTTGGATTGTCGCAAGACGAACAGCAGCGAAATCATTTGCCAAGTATGTTTTCATTAATCAAGAACGAAAGTTAGAGGTGCGAAGGCGATCAGATACCCCCCTATTTCTACCCATAATCGATGCCAGCCAGCGATCCGCCACAGTTCCTCCGATGACTCGGCCCCAACAAAGGAGGCTTGTAGGCAGTCAGTGATCAGCATGGATGAGCAGAGCACTAAAGCAAAGGAGGACGCACAAAACATGCTGACAATAAGCATATCTCTTCAATGAAACAAAAAGAATATCCTGGGGAAATTATCCGTGATGAGCAGATATTAAAAAAATATGAGGCAGAAATAATAAGATAAAAACAGAGCTAAGGTTTCTCAAAAACGCCCACCTCAATACAGCACCAGTGCAGGAGACGTATGCTGCAAAGGTTTCGTCAACAGCTGTAGTTCCAAAACAAGCTGTACCCTCAAAACCCCAACACAAAGTTTTGGTCATACAGCCAGGTGAAAAGTCACAGAACGACGCAAAGCAGGTGGAAGAAACAGAAAAAAAGGCATCAAAACAACACTCAGAGCTGTAAGAGTTTCGAAATGCAGGACCATGAAGGACAATAGCGTCATTATCGAAGTCCCAAACGATGAGGATGCTGACAAAATTAAAACGTGTAAAGACTTTAGGAGTTCAGGTCTAATTTTCTCAAACCCCAAGAAGAGAAATCCAAGGGTAATGGTGTATGATGTCCCCAGAGACATGGAGGAAGGGGCTCTAAAATCCGAACTGCACGAAAGAAATCTCTCCAGGATAGGAATGACCCTAGAGGAAGTGTCAAATGGTACCCGAGTTGTTTTCAAAAGTGGACCAAGAAATAGGGACGTAGTAAACCTGGTACTTGAAGTAGCACCAAAAACATGGAACCACATAACCCAACAAGGTCATATATATCTTAGTTGCACATCCCACAGGGTGTAAAACTATACAAACATTAGCAGATGTTACAAGTGCCAGGGGTATGGCCACACGTCAGCAAGGTGTACAAGTAAGGAAACCATCTGTGGACACTGTGCAATCCCAGTTCAGAGTTTTAAAGAGTGTGAAAAGAAGTAGCAGCCACCACAATGTGCGAATTGCAAGCGTGGGAAGAAGGATTGTAACCACTCAGTACAGGACCAAACTTGCCCAGAGTATAACAGAGTAAACTGACTATTAAACGGAAAAACCGAATATGGCCAAGAATAAAAATGAAGAAGAACCCTATGGTAACAAAGCAAGAGACTTGGAGAAACACCCAATAAAGATTCTGCAGATAAATGGCCAGAGGTCTAAAATAGTCCCTGGCCAACTTGTGAGAAGAATGGACGGGGACAAAGTAGATGTACTACTGGTACAGGAGCCGTACACATCTGCTGACAAAATCAAGGGTTCTCCTCCTAGTTTTCGAGTCATTCAGAGCCCTCAGCATGGAGCACCAAAGGCGGCCATAATAATCAGAACCAAAGAACTAAATGTGCTCCAACTCACTACCCTATGTGATGCACACACAGCTGTTGCAAATGTAAGTGGGTCCTTTGGAGAACTCTACCTCGTAAGCATGTATTGTCAATATGGCCAACCTCTAGACCGATGCCGGCCGCGGTGGTCTTGCAGTTCTAGGCACGCAGTCCGGAACCGTGCGACTGCTACGGTCGCAGGTTCGAATCCTGCCTCGGGCATGGATGTGTGTGATGTCTTTAGGTTAGTTAGGTTTAAGTAGTTCTAAGTTCTAGGGGACTAATGACCACAGCAGTTGAGTCCCATAGTGCTCAGAGCCATTTGAACCATTTTTCTAGACCGCTTCCTACACAAACTCGAAACAATTATCAGCAAACTGACAGGAAAACAAGTAATTATAGGGATGGATGCAAATGCAACCTCCCTATGTGGCATGGCAACACAACTGATGCTGAAGGAAGGATACTGGAAGACTTCATAAGCCAGCACAACCTTGTCATAATAAACAAGGACTCACAACTAACAACCTTCAGTGGGCCAAATAGCGAAAGTAACATAGATCTCACCCTGTGTACAGCAACAGCAGCAAGAACTATAGCGGAATGGATGGTGCATGAAGAGTGGACAACCAGTGACCATAGAGCAATATCTTACACCGTGCTACCTCCACAAAGAATGATACAAGTAACAAAACAAGAAAAATACAACACACACAAAGCAAAATGGCCAATGTTTGACCAATGTTTCGCACGTGAGATAGCCAACCTAATGAACAGTGTGGAAATGAGCATAGCTGAAACAGTGAAGCGCCTGGAGGAAGTAATAAACTTAAGCTGCCACAGATCCATGAAGAAAACGCCACAGCTGCAGGACTCCGTACCTTGGTGGAATGACACCCTCACACAGCTCCGACGCAACACAGCAATTGCCCAACGAAACCTACAACAAGCACGCAGGAATGGAGATGAGGCCGAGACTGAGACAGCTAAAAGGAACTACAACAGGAAGAGAAATGAATATACAAAACAAATAACAAATGTCAAGGAAGACACTTGGAAAAAATGGGTAACAGACTGTGACAAAAGCAACAGTCCCTGGCAAGTAGCACAGAAAATACTTAGACCAAAACGTAATATAAAACTCCCCGACCAGACTCACACCCTAACATGGAAGGAGACCATATTCATCCTTGCTACCAGATGAATATCCAGAGGAGGATACGGCTGACCAGGCTGCAGTAAACGAAGGAAACAAAAACTATGACAACTGCACCAAAATTCACACTTGAAGAAATCGCTGCAGCCATCAAAGCTTGCAAACCAAAGAAAGCCACTGGCCCAGATGCCATCGACGACAAAGTAATCAAAAGTATATGGCACCCATACCCTGACACACTAATGGACATATTGAACTCCTGCCTAAGGGAACAAACAGTATTGGAAGCATGGAAAGTAGGAAGAGTATGTATACTGCTGAAATCGAAGGAGAAGCCAAGGGATGAACCAAATTCATACCGTCCCATCTGCTTGCTGGAACGACTGATTGTGGGCTGCCTCGAGGAACAGTATGAGAAGTCAGGCCTCAAAGCCCCAAACCAGTTTGGCTTCAGTCAAGGTGCCTCCACAGAGATGACAATCCGGCAAGTCTTAAACACCACCCAATGTGAAGAAAAATATGTCATGGCCATCTTTGTGGACATAGCAGGAGCCTTTGATAACCTATAGTGGCCAAGCGTAATGAGGCGACTAAGAAATTGACTGCCCACAAAACATTTACCACCTTATGGGAAGCTATCTTAGTCACCGCAAAGCCATGGTAGAAACCAGTGCTGGCACAACTGAGAAGGTTATCACGAAAGGCAGCCCCCAGGGCTCCATCTGTGGCCCCTGCCTATGGAACCTTATGTTCGATGAAATAGTGAATGAAGATGATGGAGTTAAATGGACGAAGGTGGCATATGCAGACGACCTCGCCATCGTGATAAAAGGCAACAGTAGGAAGCAACTCGAGGAGAAAGGATCACAAGCCATTGAAACGATTGGGGAATGGGCCAAAAGAAATAAGCTACAGATCTCCAGACCCAAGACTGTAGCTATGACACTAAAAGGTCATTTTGATAGAGAAAGGCCACCCACAAATAAAATTTGAATTGCAGAATATCAGGTTTGTCTCTGAATTCACATATCTGGGAGTCACCCTCGATGAAAAACTGTCCTTCACCCAGCATGCAAGAAGACTCCAACAGAAACTTGGTGCAATTTCAGGAGCACTAGTAAGAGTGACGAGATCAGAATGGGGTCTCAAACGACAATCCCTGAAATTAATATACAGCGGGCTTTGCCTGTCAAGATGTAGATACAGTGCTGCAGCATGGGGGGATAGAGTAAACAACAGATACATCCAAAGGATCCTATTTGCAATACAGAGACCTTTTCTGCTGCAAATGACCAGGGCATGCACAACAATATCTAATGAAGCCCTGCAGGTGCTCGCAGGATGCTTACCACTAGACCTGGAAGTCATTAGGGCAGCTCTCACGTACCACACAAGACATGGTATGGGTGGAAGTGTAGCAGGATTTCCTGTGCCTGATACACAAACACCAGAGATTAATCAAACAAAGGCCATAGAATCCCTACTACAAGCAGAATGGCAGACAAGGTGGGAGTCCTCAGACAAGGGAAAAGACATATACAAATGGTCTCAACAGGTCTCTCACTGGCGTACCGGATGGAGTAAAACGAAAACACCAACCTTTTCACTCACCTGTCTCCTTACTGGACATGGGTTAAAGAAGAATCTATGGGAATTAAAAATTGAAACAGATCCCACCTGCACCTACGGAGAAGAGGAAGATGTAGACCATATACTCTATGTATGTAGAAACTACGAGGAACAAAGACACAGACTTAAAAATGCTGTGGGACATAATGTGTTCAACTCGAAGCGAATGCTGGTGGAAAATAAAGAAAATTATACTGTGTTAAAACTCTATGCATAGGAAGCTTTCGAGGTCAGAGATGTAGGGAGAACAATCGCTGAAATGGGTGAAAGTCTAGAGTAATTTAAGAAACGACTTTACTTAGGTTAAACAATATAAAGGAGTATATATTTCCACACACTTAAAAATATTTTAGTCATCGGTGGGTAGATATAGATTTATTACTTATATGTGCAAATTGAACATATTTCAAATGCTGGTGTATACATGGGCTGACACCCAAAATGAAAAGACAACAAGCAAAAAAATAGTCTATAGATGCATATATTCTGAGATAGTAATAGTCATAGAGTAGTTTTCCACATACAAGTAGTATATAGTTTTAGAGTGGAAATACAAAAATGTACTACATAGCTGTAAGTGCATATAGCATACATGTGGGTGTACACATAGTAAGCATGGTCTCTCCAAACAAATCTGACTACAGATGATACACCTCTGCCACCACATAGCTATTCAAGATAGTAAGACACAGGCTGCTTGCATTAGCACACCTAAGCAAATAGCTTACACACAGTTGCGTGGAAATGTGGACATATATTTAACCACCAAAGTGAACACATGAACAAAGGAATGAGTAAACTGGTTACTAGTCTTGAAAGAGATCTGTAAGCACAAGGTATAATAGATGTATAGATAGAATAATGTTCTCCTGTATTATTCATTTGAAAAAATATATATATATGTATGTATTGTATGTATGAACTGTGTGTCTGAAGGTGAATGGTGCCACAGAACCTGGAAAACCAGAGTTCGTCAGCGTGTGGGTCGGGCCAACCTGGAGATTTACCTCCCGTGCAAACGACATGCTGTCTGTGAATGCTATATCCATGTCACAAGGGTCGGTGACAAGGTTGGCGGCACCGCCTCCACGTGGTTCCCCATGGGCGCCTAAGGGTGGCTGAAGGTGCTCCTCCTAGTAGGAGGGTACATTCCCCCGTCCTGGGGGTAGTTTTACCAGGACGGGCCCCTTTGGGGTGGAAACTGGATGGTGGATCATGGAGACGAAATCGAAGAGAGTATGAGTGAAGGCTCAGGTATCCCTAATGACATTTCCCCTCTGGTGAGGGGTATTCCCTAACTAGTGATCCCATGTAAGGTACTGTCCCTATCTACTATCTAGCGAAACCACTGCCAAGGGAATGGGATTGGAAAAATTAGCGGGGAAAGAAGACTCTGTTGAGCTTAACTCTAGTCTGGCACTGTGAGGTGACATGAGAGGTTTAGCATAAGTGGGAGATGGCAACATCGCCAGTGAAATACCATTACTTTCATTGTTTCTTTACTTACTCGGTTAGGTGGAGTGCTTGTGTCGTGGTATAACAACCCGGCGTCATGGTGTTCTCGAGCCAAGCGTGTTAGGGTTGCGTTCGCGCCACAGCTCTGTGTCCATGAGCCACAGCGTGTGGTGTGTGTGGGTGTTAGCCTGCGTGTGCCGTGCTTCCCGTGTGCGTCGGCGTGTCAGAGTGTGCGGCGCTGTTTACTCCCTCGCGTGATCCGATTCGAGGACATTGCCAGGTGGGGAGTTTCACTGGGGCGGTACATCTGTCAAAGAATAACGCAGGTGTCCTAAGGCCAGCTCATTGAGGACAGAAACCTCACGTAGAGCAAAAGGGCAAGAGCTGGCTTGATCCTGATGTTCAGTACGCATAAGGAATGCAAAAGCAAGGCCTATCGATCCTTTTGGCTTGGAGAGTTGCCACCAAGAGGTGTCAGATAAGTTACCACAGGGATAACTGGCTTGTGGCGGCCAAGCGTTCATAGCGACGTCGCTTTTTGATCCTTCGATGTCGGCTTTTCCTATCATTGCGAAGCAGAATTCGCCAAGCGTTGGATTGTTCACCCACTAATAGGGAATGTAAGCTAGGTTTAGAGCATCGTGAGACAGATTACTTTTACCGTAATGATGAGTGTGTCGTTGCGATAGTAATCCTGCACAGTACTAGAGGAACTGCAGGTTGGGACATTTGGTTCACGCACTCGGCCGAGTGGCCGGTGGTGCGAAGCTACCATCTGTGGGATTAAGCCTGAACGCCTCTAAGGCCGATTCCCGTCTAGCGATTGTGGCAACGATATCGCTAAGGAGTCCCGAGGGTCGAAAGGCTCGAAAATACGTGACTTTACTAGGCGCGGTCGACCCACATGGCGCAGCGCCGTACGGGCCCAACTTGTTTGCTGGATGGGGCACTCGGGCGGCGCTGTCTGGGATCTGTTCCTTGCTCCGCCCTGCCTCTACCGGTCGACCATGGGAGCCTATATGTCGATGTCAGGACTCGGAATCGTCTGTAGACGAGTTAGGTACTGGGCGGGGTGTTGTACTCGGTAGAGCAGTTGCCATGCTGCGATCTGTTGAGACTCAGCCCTAGCTTGGGGGATTCGTCTTGTCGCGAGACGAGACCCCCGCTGCTGGGCGCCAGAGGCACGTGTGCCCCCATGCTTCTATTGTGTGTTTCGTACCTCTGGCCGTATCGGTTTGTGCGGCCGCACCGCACCCAGGGCGCTGCATTGGGTGCGGCGGGATTAGGCATATCGGTTTGCGGGACCCTTGCCGCTGACGAGGGCGCTGGGATGGGTGCCGCCTCTATGCGCGAGGGAGCGGCGGGGCTTGTGGCGGCGGCCGGGCGCATTGTGTTCTGCCGCGCTACAGCATATCGCCTTGTCTGCCGGCTTGTGGGTGTCAGACGGACCGTGGCAGCCCACTGGTCGGGGCGTCGCGTGAGGACGGCGGTGTCGGGTGGGTGAGGCGGTCGCGGTGCCCGGCAGGCAATGGTGAGATTTTGCCGCCCCAGCGACGTGTGGTAACATAGTGTTCACCGCAGTACGGTGAATTACAATACCTTTAAACTATGAGTGTGAATTAAAATATAATGACACATGATGTTTTGTAAGAAAAGAGACTTGGCATAGGGTGTGTCGTTGGCAAGTCCTCAGGGCGGTTAGTGTGGGTGGTGATAAGTCCGTAGGGGAGCGATGTGTGCATAGCTACGTAGTACTGTAGGCACGTAAACGAAATCACAGAAGACATCAATAAATAATGGTCGCACAATACCGACGTACGTTACATACACATCGCATTCGTGCGCGCCCCCTCGTAGTCATGTCATCGACGTCCACAATAAACATCCCAAAAAGACGTTACCGCCATCTATGAAATACCCACACCATGCACTTGTCTATTTCGTAATGACAGCATACCGCGATCTATCAGACGCCTTCACAACTACGTCGACAATGCCTCTCACAGGCACAACAAAGCCATCTATGAGAATGTGACAAAACTACTTTCGCATGCAGCCCAGAAACGATATGTCAATCTATAGGAATCCAACGAAACAACGTCCGCCATACAGCTGAAACACTGTATCTCCATCTATCCAAATATGACGAAATCACAAGCAGCACCTCCATCTACTAGATTCTAACAACACTACGTCCATCGCACAATATTGCCATCTATTAGTCTCTCGAAACATCACATGCCTCCACTCAGCTTCCAACGACGATACCGCCATCTATGAGACGCCAAGCCGACTATGATGTCGATGTCGCCCACAGTGCCCACTTTACGACCCTAAGCAAAAAGCCTGCACCCTCTGTCCACCACAGGTGCCCCCAATCCAGTGGCTGTGCCATAACAAGTGGTCAACCGACAATCACTTCACCCACACCTGTGCATGCGCCACCCCACCGCCCCACTCGCAACTCCTGTGGATGAGCGGCGGACCACCCCTATATCGTCCACTTCATGAAGAGTGATATCCCATATGTCAAAATCCCGTTGTCCCTATACATGCAATAGCTGAATCGCAGGTGGCCTCGGACCTTCCGGCTGTCTCGTGCTGTGGGCCTGCAGGTGCTGTGGGTCCACAGTTGAGAACAGGCAGCGGGGGAAGGATGCGTTGCGAACATCTCAGCCTCTCCTTCCCAAGTGCCCCTGCCCGCCTTCTCGTGGTGGAGCTGTTAAGCCCTCGGGCGACCGAAGGGCAGGGGTGTGACGGTGTTCTGACCATCTTGCACACTGGTTTCGGCAGCTGCATTTGTCGTGGCGGGAACCTGGCCCATATCGGCGAAGGTCACCCGCCTTGCCCCTGGAATTCCGGGGTATGGTGTGCCAAGCCAGGGTGTGGTGACATGTCCCTGGTTAGGTTAGATGGGTCCAGACCCCCGAACGTCTGGGGGACCGACCTGGCACCTGAGTAGTACCGGGTCTTTAGCCCTTTTGGTGGTAACTTGGCCTAGAAGGGACGAAGGACGGAGAGTGAATCCACTATCCCCGAATGCAGGGGGCATTCGCCAGTAAGGGAGCGGGTGAAAACTTCGATGGTGCAGCTGTTGAAGAGGACTAGTGCTCTGTACCCACGGCGTGCTAAACGTAGCAGCTCAGTTGTTGATCATCTTGGTCAAGGGGCAGGACCGGTGAACGAGCTGCATTTAGCCTCCCCCCATGCCAAAGAGGCTGGTCTGGGGAAAGAGATGGGCCTTCATTTTTTCACTCTCTTCATCTGTCATTATGGCCGAACTAGTGGAGAGTAATCATGCACTCGAAGTTGACTCAGTTCATGATGAAGCTCTTTCTGTAGCCGAGCGTCATGCTCGCTCTTTCAGGCTATTACACTCCAGTGTTAAGAATGGCAAGATAAGTAACCAGGCGATTAATAACATTCAGGATTGTGTTGCTAGGTGGGCGATGGCCCATTCTCAATTAGAAGGTCGATTGACAGAACTGCAGAGAGAGAATGAACGCCTCAGAAGTCAGCCACCAGTAGTGAAGTCATATGCCATGGTTGCGAGTACCCCTGTGGTTAAGGCGCTGATGGCTAAAGAAACGATCCAGGAAAATATAAAGAAAACCGTACCGACAGTGTTTATTAAGCCAAAAGATGGGGAGGACATTCGGGCAGTCAAACCTGCATTCGAAAAATGTATAGATCCAAAATGGGACAAAATTAAAATCAAAACCGTAAGAACTGCGAAAAACGTATTGATTGTGGAGACAGCAACCCAAGAGGATAGTCAGCGGATCATGACAAATCCTCAACTTGTTGAGAAGGCAAATGCGAAGGCCTTTGATGTGCCTTTCCGATGTCCCAACATATATGAATGCAGATAGTCTGATGGATTCTATATATGTGCAGAACTTTGATACGACAATGACAAGACTAGAGTTTGACAGTCAGTTTAGACTTAGGTTCAAAGTGGGACCAAGGGAAAAAGTTACAGTTCACCACATGGTGGAGGTCTCATCTGAATTATGGAAACCTCTCACCAGAATAGGCAGATTGTATGTTGGATATTCTGCATTAAATATAAAAGACTACTTGGCGGTGCCGCGTTGCACCAAGTGCCAAGATTTGAATCATACAAATAAGTACTGTCATGAAGAACATGCCTTGTGTGCTCATTGTGGGCAGGCGGGTCACGAAAGGAAGGCATGTCCTAATAAGGACAAATCCCCTGTTTGCATACCGTGTAAGAAGAGAGGAAGAAAGTGTGGTGGACCCAAAGACTGCCCCACCTACCGAATGTTTCTTGATAGAATAATGCCCATTGTGGGCAGGCGGGTCACGAAAGGAAGGCCTGTCCTAATAAGGACAAATCCCCTGTTTGCATACCGTGTAAGAAGAGAGGAAGAAAGTGTGGTGGACCCAAAGACTGCCCCACCTACCGAATGTTTCTTGATAGAATAATCCAGAGGACTGACTATGGCGACCCTTAAGGCGCCGAAAAAGAAGTCACCTAGCAAAATAAAAAGGGACGCGGAACGAGGTTAGTTAATTAGTAAGGTTCTGTTCACAGGTTCGCTGCACAGCCCAGACAAAGTTCGGGGCACCACTGGAGGATTGATGGCTGATGTCAGCATCCAGACAGATGTCGACTTGGTGATGGCGATAGGTCGGCTAACTTGTCAACTGTCGAGCACCAAGCTGGAGGAGCCTGCGAAGCAAGACCTGCAGTGGCCAGATCAAGAAGACGCGAGTATAGTCCCTACTGAAGACGGTGGTGGTGGTGGTGGTGATGGTAGTAGTAGCTCAGATGTGAATATTGTAAATATTGTAAAGTTGAATGGTGGAGGAATTACTTACAATGCAGTTGGTCCAGGAGAGGTGTACGATGAGTTTGAACATAAGTTGCGGTTAATCAGGCTCGAGGAGCCGGCATTGTTAACTGCTGCATTGAGGCAGCTTGTAAGAACTGGACATAGGTATGGTGAAGACATCACATATCCAGCCTTGAAGGATGTGGATTGTATAAGTCTGCACACAGCAAACATTTCGTCGCAACCTGATGACTTAAAGGAATTGGGGGAGCAGGTATTTGCCAGGCAGAGCCGTAAATTTGATCTTGAGAAAATATACAAAGATATGGTAAAATGTACGGCTAAATGTTACACACTTTTCAAAGCCATGGCCTGCCAGCCGCCTGCATGTCTTTTATCCCCCTGGTTGATGGGGTGTTTTAAAGTACTGCAGATTAATGCAATGCATAGCCATTTGGTTACGCAAGAGTTAAGAAAGATTGTGGAAGACGACTTGCTAGACATTTCAGTAATCCAAGAACCTGCCTCTGGATTTCTTAATCAGTTGGACTGGATTCTAAGAACGTTACAAGGAAAGCCGGTCATTGTATGTATGGACGCTAATGCAAAGTCCCCATTGTGATTCAGTGTGGAGCAAGATGAGCGGGGTGCTGAGCTGGAGAACTTATAATGCAGACGCAGCTTCATGTCATAAATCAACCTGGCAACCTGCCTACCTTTTCAGGAAGAGCGGGTGCTGTTTCTAACATAGATGTTACGCTTGCAATTCTAAGCGCAGCACCGCACATCAGAGATTGGAGAGTTGTGAGTGATCTCACAGTCAGTGACCATAACAGTATATTCTTTGACTACTATATGGAAACTGAAGAAGATTCTGGGGACTGGGTAGAGCGTTATAATTATCGAAAGACGGATTGGAACCGGCTGGTACAGGAGTTTCGTCCTCCAGGGCTGGGACCAGAGGAAGAGATACACAACGTGGATGAAGTGGTGGACGAATTAGTGGCATCCATTGTGCCGGCTATTGCCACATCCGTTCCTCAGGAGGCAAGGTTTGTCCGCAAACAGGCTACTCTGTGGTCCCCAGAGCTGACTCAGCTCAAGCGATCTGTCAGACGGGCGCGGAGCAATTATCAAAGGAGCTTTACACAAGAAGAGAGAGAGTATCACTTAAGGATCTATCGCTGTCTCAAGGCCCGATACCAGGATTCTGTACAACGTGCAAGACGGCAGTCATGGCAGAACTTTGTGAATGAGAAGCTGGGATTGGACCCCTGGAGCGTCCCATACAAGCTCGTATGAGAAAAGATCAGATGCCCCACGATGCTGTCCACTCTGCAGTTGGAAGACGGACAGTGTACAGCGACATGGGAAGACACAGTTAATGTCTTGATGGAACACTTGCTGCCAGACGACGTCGTCGAGGAGGACACTGTGGAGCAGCGGGCAATACGGACTGCTTTACTCGAACCATATGGAAATGAAGCACATGTGTACCCTTTCTCTTCCGAGAAGGTGGTCGCGGCGCTCCATACTTTTGCCAGCAAGAAGGCGCCTGGTCCAGATGGTGTGCCTGCAGAACTACTACAGTATTTAGCCCCTCAGCTTGCTCCAAACTTAGTTAAAATTTACAACACGTGTCTACAACTGGTAACATATCCTAGCTGATGGAAAATTGCAGATGTGGTGATCATAAAGAAGGGTTCTGACAAATATCCACAGTCTCCCAAGTCTTATCGACCGATCTGCCTCTTAGATGTGTTGGGTAAAACCTTCGAGAAATTGCTCACTGACAAACTCTTGAGCCATAGGGTTTTGCATGGCATGAGTGATCGGCAGTTTGGATTCCAAATGGGTCGCTCCACACAGGATGCGATCAATGAGGTGTCTCGAACTGTCCACTCGGCCAGTGCGAAGTATGTTCTGGGTATTATGGTCGATATTTCAGGGGCCTTTGTCAACCTATGGTGGCCGGCGCTCTTCTCACGCTTGCGCGAGATGGAGTGCCCTGGGCCGCTGTATCGATGTCTGGAGGCCTACTATAATAATAGACTGGCACACATCACGGCTCCTGGGGCTGTGGTATCCAAGCAAATATCCTAGGGCTGTCCCCAGGGATCAGTATTTGGTCCAGTTTTCTGGGATATAACAATGGAACCGCTGCTGAACATCTTTCACGGGGATGCTTCAGTCTTGGGTGTTGTGGTCTATGCGGACGACCTGGTTATAATTGTGGAAGGGAATAGCTAAGTTGTAATTGAAGAACGTGCTAGAGCAGCTGTTGGGCTGCTGCAGAGTTAGTGCAATCGATCTAAATTGAAAGTGGCACCTAGGAAATCATTGTATATGTTGTTGAAGGGCAAGCTTAATAGAGACCCAACAGTGCGAATCAATGACGTCATAGTTTCTAGACAAGGATCTGGACGAACACTGTAATCTTGGAAGGCACATTAAGCCTACTGCTGCAAAGGCGTTGGCCTTGTTTAATAAACTCATAACCATAGGGCACTGGCGTTTTCATCTGCCGCAGAAAGCACTGCGTATGTATCATAACTGTTTGTTAGCGCCTTTAGTTGGGTATGGTGCAAGTGTGTGGGCCCATAGGCTAGCTTTGGTGAAGCCAGCGATGGTGGTCAGGCGGGTTCAGAGAAACGTGCTTGTAACATTTGTAGGCGCTTTTGGTACTAGCCCTACTGATGCCCTGTTGGTGGTGTTGGGGCTGTGTCCATTGGATTTCATAATTCGCCAACAGGTGGCGATATATTGGTTGCACGACATCGACATCGAGCGTGTCCGAGACATAATGGGCGCTCCTCCTACTAGCATCAGAGCAATAAAAAATCACCTGTTAAATTTATCGCAAGAGGAGTGGGATCGCTCCGAGACGGGTAGGCGTGTTTATACATTCTTGCCAAGCATCAGAGCACGATTTAAGAATAAAGTAACCATGCCATCCTCTGGCGTTATTCAGTTTCTGACTGGTCATAGACCCTAGCCTGAATATCTACACAGAATTGGAAGAAGACATACGCCAAGCTGTGACTGTGGGTTCCCACAAGATAAGCTGGAGCACATGGTGTTCTTATGTCCTATGTATGATCAAGCTGCCTCAGAGGAGAGGCGGCTATTACCAACACTGGATGTGAGTAATATTTTAAACAATGTAGACAATTATAATTTTTTTTCGAAATTGACTATGGCTGTGTCTCTTGAGGCACAGCAAAACTACCTAGCATGACACTGTCACACAAGATATACTAATTATTCAGAGATTACCAAACGGGATACTTCAGTTGGTCCGCCCCAGGATTGGCGACTTGCGTCGGACCACTTGGGGCTTGGCCGCTGAGTGGAATAGGAAGTATGAGAGAGAGGAAGAGTGCTCAGAAGAATAAAGGTCAGAGTGTGAGCTATCAGAAGTAAGTCTGGTGTTGGTGCTGGCTGCCTCTCGCTATAAAGGATGTTTGTTGTGTGACTAACATTGAATATGCAAGTGCAAGAAGAAAATGAAGTATGATTGACAAAATTTTTGTTGTAAATATTGTATAATGTAGTAAAGTAGCTCAAAAGGGGTGGTGGAGGGATAAATGTATCTTCTAGAGTGGTTCATGCATCGATACTAGCGGCCCGCCCCCTCGTGGCTAGGGACGGGCAACTCTCTGGGAATTTCCTGGAGAGGATAAGAGGCCGATTTTCTTTTGTTTCTGAGGAGCATAATGCTCATTTTTGTTATTCTTGTTTTTTATATAAATGTAACCACTATTGTAATCAAGTAGTTATGTATAGAAAGTAGCATGCCCATGCATAAATATTAGGAAGTGGGTTTTTGTATGTACAATAAATTTAAAAAAAATTGTCCCTATATATGCTCTAAGTTGGTGAACACAATATGAACCCCACTTCACTCAGACTCTCTATTACACAGTACACTCTGCCTGTAACGGACACAGCAACAACATTAAAGAACTATCGTTGAACAACATCCATTGCATCCTCTCTGCCACATAACACCACCCAAACTATCACAACCAGAACGTGACGTCCACTAATAAGACAGAATCTCCCAAGTCACCCACAAACAAAATTGCTCAAATCAGCCAACAA
The DNA here is from genome assembly GCF_023897955.1 of Schistocerca gregaria. Taxonomy (NCBI): domain Eukaryota; kingdom Metazoa; phylum Arthropoda; class Insecta; order Orthoptera; family Acrididae; genus Schistocerca; species Schistocerca gregaria. The sequence continues at coordinate 583,611,730 of NC_064922.1, forward strand.
CACCCACATGTGTCCTACACAGTGGTGCACCCAACATCACCACAAGACCCTGTGCCACAACACAGACAATACCAGGAATGAAAGACACAGTTCTGCCACTCCCCTGGTAAAGGCATCGAACCAACCCACCACCTGACATCAGCCAAACGTACATCCTGACTTGACATATCTGGCGCTGCTTGACACAGCCACCAACTATCCTCTCTATGAACGAACCCTAGCCCCATACACCGACTATAGCCCCAAGTTGTCCCTTAACCTAGCCCACGTTGTGCCTTAACCTAGCTCACATTGTGCCTTAACCTAGCCCACGTTGTGCCTTAACATAGCCCACGTTGTGCCTTAACCTAGCCCACATTGTGCCTTAACCTAACCCATGTTGTGCCTTACCCCAAGCCACGTTGTGCCTTAACCTGCCCTGTAATTGTAATATGAAACGTTAAATTAATGTAGTGTTGCCTAACCGCATCCCTCTCAACATAGTTCACTACTCGCAACCTCTGGAGTCCTGCGTATTGCTCCATGTTATGGTGCGCACCCTCACGTAAACATCTTGCGAGTATTGCTCACTTTGCACATGGTCCCGCTACCCACTGTAAGGTGTAATGCAATAGGACGTATATCGCCCCCTGCCCTCTCAAGCTGGTTGGTCAGGAGTTTGCGTGTTCAATGGGCTTCGCAGCTGTTCAGTCTCATTCGCATGTCAACGCACTCAGTGTACGTCGTGGTATGGCCTGTATCCACTGTCTGCTGGTCTCGTATGCCTAACCCACACACTCTACTGAACATCGGTTGTTACGTACTGAATGACACACTGTGGCACATGTATTACCATACAATGGCTGCGCCCAACAATGGCGAATCACAAGGCCAATATGTTATGCACGATGCTACTTGTCTTGTCTCCCCATTACAGCTAGATTGCACTGTGGTACGCCGTAGAGACGTGTGGGAGGGACGGACAGACGCATTGCTGTCGCCCTGGCTGGGGATCAGCGTGAGCCGTCTGTTGATGTAGTGGCGCGTGTATTAGGATTTAGTCGTATTGTCTCACACAACGTGATACCATGGTGGACCGCGTTCCACATCTACGAGATGCTACAGAGGCCGGTTGACAGTCGGACATTGCATACGTATGCAGGCCACCTTCCACGTGTTCTCCTGTGCACACTTTTCATTGTGTATGTGGGCTGATGTAGCGTGACATATAACATCCTGGCATGCAAGAATCGTTGAATTCAAAAATGTAGATGGACGTCTACGTTTGCTGCCCAAGATACGCAAATGAATTGGAAATCCGTTGTTGAGCGGTTGTTCACGCTGGAGGTGAATCGGTGATAGTGACGATCGGTACAGCTATTAACCGGTTGTTTCAGCGGTACCCGCCATACCGACGAATGTGAGTGGGCCATGTGGGTATGAAGCGATACGCGGTGGCGGCTGGGTGGGACTGTCTACATCTATCTACATCTACATTTATACTCCGCAAGCCACCCAACGGTGTGTGGTGGAGGGCACTTTACATGCCACTGTCATTACCTCCCTTTCCTGTTCCAGTCACGTATGGTTCACAGGAAGAAGGACTGTCTGAAAGCATCTGTACGCTCTGTAATCTCTCTAATTTTACATTCGTCATGTCCTCGGGAGTTATAAGTAGGGGGAGGCAATATATTCGATACCTCATCCAGAAACGCACCCTCTCAAAACCTGGTGAGCAAGCTACACCGGGATGCAGAGCGCCTCTCTTGCAGAGTCTGCCACTTGAGTTTGTTAAACATCTCCGTAACGCTCTCACGGTTACCAAATAACCCTGTGACGAAACGCGCCGCTCTTCTTTGGATCCTCTCTACCTCCTCCGTCAACCCGATCTGGTACAGATCCCACACTGATGAGCAATACTCAAGTATAGGTCGAACGAGTATTTTGTAAGCCACCTTCTTTGTTGATGGACTACGTTTTCTAAGGACTCTCCCAACGAATCTGAATCTGGTACCCGCCTTACCAACAATTAATTTTATATGATCATTCCAATTCAAATTGTTCCGCACACATACTCCGAGATATTTTACAGAAGTAACTGCTACCAGTGTTTGTTCCACTATCATATAATCATACAATAAAGGTTCCTTCTCTCTATGTATTTGCAACACATTACAATTGTCTATGTTAAGGGTCAGTTGCCACTGCCTGCACCAAGTGCCTATCCGCTGCAGATCTTCCTGCATTTCGCTACATTTCTAATGCTGCAACTACTCTGTATACTACAGCATCATCTGCGAAAAGCCACATGAAACTTCCGACACTATCTACTAGGTCATTTATATACACTCCTGGAAATTGAAATAAGAACACCGTGAATTCATTGTCCCAGGAAGGGGAAACTTTATTGACACATTCCTGGAGTCAGATACATCACATGATCACACTGACAGAACCACAGGCACATAGATACAGGCAACAGAGCATGCACAATGTCGGCACTAGTTCAGTGTATATCCACCTTTCGCAGCAATGCAGGCTGCTATTCTCCCATGGATACGATCGTAGAGATGCTGGATGTAGTCCTGTGGAACGGCTTGCCATGCCATTTCCACCTGGCGCCTCAGTTGGACCAGCGTTCGTGCTGGACGTGCAGACCGCGTGAGACGACGCTTCATTAAGTCCCAAACAAGCTTAATGGGGGACAGATCCGGAGATCTTGCTGGCCAGGGTAGTTGACTTACACCTTCTAAAGCACGTTGGGTGGCACGGGATACATGCGGACGTGCATTGTCCTGTTGGAACAGCAAGTTCCCTTGCCGGTCTAGGAATGGTAGAACGATGGGTTCGATGACGGTTTGGATGTACCGTGCACTATTCAGTGTTCCCTCGACGATCACCAGAGGTGTACGGCCACTGTAGGAGATCGCTCCCCACACCATGATGCTGGGTGTTGGCCCTGTGTGCCTCGGTCGTATGCAGTCCTGATTGTGGCGCTCACCTGCACGGCGCCAAACACGCATACGACCATCATTGGCACCAAGGCAGAAGCGACTCTCATCGCTGAAGACGACACGTCTCCATTCGTCCCTCCATTCACGCCTGTCGTGACACCACTGGAGGCGGGCTGCACGATGTTGGGGCGTGAGCGGAAGAAGACCTAGAGGTGTGTGGGACCGTAGTCCAGCTTGATGGAGACGGTTGCGAATGGTCCTCGCCGATACCCCAGGAGCAACAGTGTCCCTAATTTGCTGGGAAGTGGCGGTGCGGTCCCCTACAGCACTGCGTAGGATCCTACGGTCTTGGCGTGCATCCGTGCGTCTCTGCGGTCCGGTCCCAGGTCGACGGGCACGTGCACCTTCCGCCGACCACTGGCGACAACATCGATGTACTGTGGAGACCTCACGCCCCACGTGTTGAGCAATTCGGCGCTACGTCCATCCGGCCTCCCGCATGCCCACTATACACCCTCGCTCAAAGTCCGTCAACTGCACATACGGTTCACGTCCACGCTGTCGGGGCATGCTACCAGTGTTAAAGACTACGATGGAGCTTCGTATGCCACGGCAAACTGGCTAACACTGACGGCGGCGGTGCACAAATGCTGCGCATCTACCGCCATTCGACGGCCAACACCGCGGTTCCTGGTGTGTCCGCTGTGCCGTGCGTGTGATCATTGCTTGTACAGCCCTCTCGCAGTGTCCGGAGCAAGTATGGTGGGTCTGACACACCGGTGTCAATGTGTTCTTTTTTCCATTTCCAGGAGTGTATATTGTGAAAAGTAATGGTCCCATAACACTCCCCTGTGGCACGCCAGAGGTTACTTTAACGTCTGTAGACGTCTCTCCATTGATAACAACATGCTGTATTCTGTTTGCTAAAAACTCTTCAATCCAGCCACACAGCTGGTCTGATATTCTGTAGGCTCTTACTTTGTTTATCAGGCGACAGTGCGGAACTGTATCGAAAGCCTTCCGGAAGTCAAGAAAAATAGCATCTACTTGGGAGCCTTCTTGAAGACTGGGACTACCTGTGTTTTTTTCCAATCATTTGGAACCTTCCGTTCCTCTAGAGACTTGCGGTACATGGCTGTTAGAAAGGGGGCAAGTTCTTTCGCGTACTCTGTGTAGAATCTAATTGGTATCCCGTCAGGTCCAGTGGACGTTCTTCTGTTGAGTGATTCCTGTTGCTTTTCTATTCCTTGGACACTTATTTCTATGTCAGCGAGGATTTAGAGAAGGAACTGCAGTGCGGTCTTCCTCTGTGAAACAGCTTTGGAAAAAGGTGTTTAGTATTTCAGCTTTACGTGTGTCATCCTTTGTTTCAATGCCATCATCATCCCGGAGTGTCTGGATATGCTGTTTCGAGCCACTTACTGATTTAACGTAAGACCAGAACTTCCTACGATTTTCTGTCAAGTCGGTACATAGAATTTTACTTTAGAATTCACTGAACGAATCACGCATAGCCCTCCTTACGCTAACTTTGACATCACTTAGCTTCTGTTTGTCTGAGAGGTTTTGGCTGCGTTTAAACTTTCAGTGAAGCTCTCTTTGCTTTCGCAGTAGTTTCCTAACTTGGTTGTTGTACCACGGTGGGTTTTTCCCGTCCCTCACAGTTTTACTCGGCACGTACCTGTCTAAAACGCATTTTACGATTGCCTTGAACTTTTTCCATAAACACTCAACATTGTCAGTGTCGGAACAGAAATTTTTGTTTTCATCTGTTAGGTAGTCTGAAATCTGCTTTCTATTACTCTTGCTAAACAGATAAACCTTCCTCACTTTTTTTTTACATTCCTATTAACTTCCATATTCAGGGATGCTGCAACGGCCTTATGATCACTGATTCCCTGTTCTGCACACACAGAGTCGAAAAGTTCGGGTCTGTTTGTTATCAGTTGGTGCAAGATGTTATCTCCACGAGTTGGTTCCTTGTTTGACTGCTCGAGGTAATTTTCGGATAGTGCACTCAGTATAATGTCACGCGATGCTCTGTCCCTACCACCCGTCCTAAACATCTGAGTGTTCCAGTCTATATCTGGTAAATTGAAATCTCCACCTAATACTATAACATGCTGAGAAAATTTATGTGAAATGTATTCCAAATTTTCTCTCAGTTGTTCTGCCACTAATGCTGCTGAGTCGGGAGGTCGGTAAAAGGAGCCAATTATTAACCTAGCTCGGCTGTTGAGTGTAACCTCCACCCATAATAATTCACAGGAACTATCCACTTCTTCTTCACTACAGGATAAATTACTACTAACAGCGACGAACACTCCACCACCGGTTGCATGCAATCTGGCCTTTCTAAACACCGTCTGTACCTTTGTAAAAATTTCTGCAGAACTTACGTCTGGCTACAGCCAGGTTTCTGTACGTATAATGATTTCAGCTTCGGTGCTTTGTATCAGCGCTTGGAGTTCTGGTACTTTACCAATGCAGCTTCGACAGTTTACAATTACAATACCGATTGCTGCTTGGTCCCTACATGTGCTGACTTTGCCCCGCACCCTTTGAGGCTGTCGCCTTCCTGTACTTGCCCGAGGTCATCTAACCTCAAAAACCGCCCAGCCCACGCCACACAACCCACTGCTACCCGTGTAGCAGCTTGTTGCTTGTAGTGGACTCCTGATCTATCCAGCGGAGCCCGAAACCCCACCACCCTATGGCGCAAGTCGAGGAATCTGCAGCCCACACGGTCGCAGAACCGTCTCAGCCTCTGATTCAGACCCTCCACTCGGCTCTGTACCAAAGGTCCACAGTCAGTCCTGTCGACGATACTGCAGATGGTGAGCTCTGCTTTCATTCCGCCGGTGAGAGGGGCCGCCTGCCTTCCAACTTGATCAAACTATACCTCAATAGTATCCTAACGTCCTTAGTAGGATATGTGAGCGGTATCTGGGCACACAGGCTTATGAGGGTGGTGCCCGCAATGACTGTGAGAAGGGTGCAGCGGAACATGCTGTTGCGTTCTATTGTGGCATACCGAACAACAAATGGGGGGGGGGCTTACTGATAATAATAGGATTATGTCCACTAGACATAAAAATCAGAGAACAGGGAGCATGGTACTGGGTCTCCAAAGTTAAAATAGATAAGACCAGGGAAATAATGGGGGTACAAGTTGCGGTCAAATATGCAATACAGAGAAGGGGCGAAGAGTTCTGAAAACAGCAATGGGAAATCGAGGAAACGGGAAGAAGGGTTTTTCAGCTACTACCAAATATCCGAGAAAGGCAACAAATGAGCCACTTTGAACCGAGCAGAGGCCTGCTGCACTTTCTTACAGGTCATGGGCCATATCCGACATATTTATGTCGATTTGGAAAACGGGCAGCACCAGCATGCGACTGTGGTGCTCCGGATGGAACACCCGAACACGTCGTCTATGACTGCACATTATATGACGATGTGGCGCTCGAACTCAGAAACCAATTACCAAACGAGACACAAACACACTACTGCGACGTGCCGAGTCCTTCAATGTCCTCAACAATTTGGGAAACGAAATATCCAAGAAGATGTTGAGGGATTTTATTAGGAACCACTGCACTGGCGACAGTGCGCTGAACTCAGCAGTTCGGTAGTGCCCTTGACCTAGGGGCGAGGTCGGTGTGCGAGCTGCAGAAGTCCCCACCCCCATGCCAGAGGAGACAGTCCGGAGTAAGAGATGGGCTCCCACCTCTTTTTCATCACTCATACTAAATGGCGACAACAGAGACGAGTGATACTAGTGCGCTTTCGAGAACTTCACTTGCGCCTGATCCCTCTCCACAGGACGAGGTTGGACAGGCAGAGGAGGATTATTCAGTAATGAAGAGACATGCCAAAATTACACTGCTCCTGGAGCAAAGTATAAAAAATGGGAAAATATGCCAGGCAGCAATCTCACAAATAAAAAATGAATTGGCTGCATGGGCAATCGCTCATTCAAAACTGGAAGGACGCGTAGAGAATCTGGAAATAGCGAATACCCGATTGAGAATCTCGAGTACACCATGCAACTAGCTAGGCTGGAGCAGCCGACTACCCTGAACACTGCCTTAAGTGGTCAGAGTAGGACATGAGTACGGACAGAGAGTAACGTTCTCGGTGACGGAGGCTGTGGACAGAATACAATTAAAGTCAGTGAAACTCCCCACTGACTTCAGAGCACTGCGCGACCTACTCAAAAAAGTGTTTGAGAGACAAGGAGAAAAATTTGACCTACATGAAATCTACCATCAATCAGTGATGGCAAACGGACGACTAGCATATGACTGGAACAAAACCTGGCCACATGACCACATACATACTTTCCATGACGACCAAAATAAAAATAGGACAGCTCAATGCTCATAACAGTCGACTAGCAATGCAGAAGCTCCGGAAGGAAGTGGTGGAAAAGAGACTGGACATACTCTGTTTACAGGAGCCGTACTCTCTGCCTGAAAAAGTTGCATTCACTGCCGCAACATGGCAAACCGTTAGCAGTGGGGACACCCCCAAAGCAGCCATCCTGGTGACAAACACTGCACTGCGTGCAACACCTCTGTCATAGTACTCCAATAGTCACTGCAACGTCGTGGAGATACAATCTCCTGAAGGATTTGCAATCGTCATTAACATGTACTTCCAGTATGGAGACAGAATTGAACAGCACATAGACCATATAGCGAGTGTGGCCATGGCGTTGCGGGGACGCAAAATCATTATAGCTGCTGACATAAATGCTGAATCCCCCCTATGGTACAGTGGCACAAGAGACGAAAACGGTGCTAAAGCAGAGGAAATGATTATGGCTCTCCAACTAGTGCTGGCAAACAGACCAGGAAATCCCCCCATCTTCGTGGTTGGAGGGGGATATGTCACCAACATTGACGTGACATTGGTCATGCCAAACGCAGTAAATGTGCTCCAAGAATGGAGAGTGGTAGACAATGCCACCAGTAGTGATCACAATCTAATTACCTTCATAGTAGGAGATGGATAGTGCCGCTGGGCCATGGGGTGGGAGGTGCAAATAAATTTTAGGAAGACAGACTGGGAACGCCTAGCCAGAGTGTGCTACATTCCTCCATATCCAAAAGGGGACGCACAACAGGACTTCAACGTGGACGACGGAGCCGAGGGGCTGGTACCTGTAATAACAAGGGCGATTAAGTCGGCTGTACCAACCAGGAGGAGGGCCATGGCGGCCACACCGGCACCATGGTAAGCCCAGCTACAACATCTGCGTCAGCCTGTCAGGAGACTGAGAAAAGGCTACCAGCGCAGTGTCGTCTGGTAGGAAAAGCAAAGATAGCTGCAGTTATACCAGGAGGCAAAAGATAACTTTCAAACGGAGCTACAGAAGACCAGAATACAAAGTTGGGAAAATTTTGTAACCAATCAGGTGGCCCTTGACCCTTGGGGTGTGCCATACAGATTGGTGAGGGAAAAGATCCGCTCCACAACGATGGTATCAACGCACAGGTATGGGGACAGGCTGACGCAATATTGGCAGGAAACTGCCAAGGTCCTCCTCCGGTCCCTATTGCCTGATGATGACAGGAATGACGACACCGAAGAGCAGCATCAATTAAGGAATGAAGGCCTTGCTAGGTATGTAAATGATGAAGCAGGAGGTTGCTGCTCTCATCAAGTCCCTAAAGAAAGGAAAAGCCCCCGGGCTAGAGGGCATTGTGACAGAGGTGGTGCAGTTCTTAGCCCCACAGCAAGTTGCGCCACTCACACATCTCTTCAACGCATGCCTCAAGCAGGGCAGATTTCCACAAATATTGAAAACTGCAACTGTGGTATTCATTAAGAAAGGCCCTGAGAAGGACCCTGCTGAGGCCAAATCCTACAGGCTCATCTGCCTGCTGGATGGCTTTGGCAAACTTCTCAAAAAGTTATTAGCTGACAGACTGACTGCTCACCGCATGCTGCAGGGGGCGATCGGCATCTGATGCAATCGCGCTGGCGGCTGAGGTCTGCAGCTCATCCCTGTGTAAGTATGTTGTTGGCATCATGGTGGATATCAGTGGCGCCTTTGACAGCCTGTGGTGGCCTTCGCCCTTCTCCTGCCTTTGGGAGAAGGAGTGCCCAGGGCTACTATATGGCTGTTTGAGGAGCTATTGTGAAGATCGGGAGGTATGGCTATCATCCCCTGGTGGCAAAGTCCAGAAAACTCTCACCAAGTGATGCCCCAAGGCTCCGTGTTGGGTCCCCTTTTCTGGGACATCCACATGGAGCCTCTTCTGAACAGCCAGCAATAGAGCGATGAGGTGCTAGAGGTGATAGCCTACGCTGATGACGTCCTCCTGCTGGCCGGTGGCCGAAGTCGCGAAGACATATAACCGTAAATAGAGAGAGCTATTGACAAACTACATCTATGGTGCCGCAACACCAAGATGACTATCTCATCAACCAAGTCGACTTACCTAGCACTCAAAGGACAGTTAATGAGAAACCTGACAGTGAGAATTGACGGTACGCCGCTTCTTCGGAGACGAGAAACGGGCTACTTGGAGATCATCATCGATGAAAAGTGGAACTTTGCAAGGCACATTGAAACCGTAACCCAGAAAGCACTACAACTACTAAATTAACCCGATTTCCATAGGGCACAAGAGATTCCACCTTCCTCCTCATCTAATTAAGCTCTATCATAACAGTATACTGACATCAATAGTGAGTTACGGCTCGGGAGTCTGGGCACACAGGCTCACAAGGGTGGTGCATGCCGTGGCGGTGAGATGAGTACAAAGGAACATGGTACTAAGGTCCGTGGGAGAATATCGAACATCTCCGGGAGGTGCCCTGTTAATTATAATGCGGCTCTGTCCCCTGGATATAAAGATAAGGGAACAGGCAGCATGGTACTGGGCCAAAAGAGGTAACAACACCGAAGTAGAGGAAATTATGGGGGCACCAGTCAGGGAAAAAGTGGAGATACGGGGAAGGGGTGAAGATCTATGGCAGGAGATAAGGGAGTCGGATGAGATTGGTAGAAGAACCTTTCAGCTCCTACCAGATGTTAAGGAAAGACTAAAAATGAAATACTTCAAGCCAACTTGGGGATTGTCCCTGACAGGTCACGGCCCCTATCTGACTTATCTATGTCGGTTTGGCAAAAGGGCGACGCCTGCGTGCGACTGTGGCGCACCAGAGGGTACTCCTGACCATGTGGTTTACGAATGCCCCCTTTTCGATGATATAGCAGAGACATGAGACGACAATTACCAAGTATAAACACCTATGACCTTCTAAGACAAGAGAAGATCTTTCAGAGGCTGAACACGGTAGCCAACGAGGTATCACAAAAGTATTAAAAACCTTTTTGAGAGACCTTCATGACTAGATAAATAAAAATCACCGATTGAGGCCACTCCCCCAATCCCGTACTGTCTGTTCGTGAATAGGTCGACTTTACAATTGGAATCTACCACGTGCAGGACCATGGGAACTGGGGTGATCCTAAAATGAGACAACGCACCAATTATGACGTAGAATAGGAAGTAGATTTTAGCCAATTAGAATAGGATAGTAAGTTAGGAACCTGCAGCGATAATTAACTTTTTGCGTGCCCTATGCCAGGGGCATGCTCATAGGGATTAGCTCTAAGAGCAAGACACCCAAGTAGGTTTATATTATTAACACTGGCACAAATATAACAGTGCAGGCAGCTAATACTAACCTTTCATAGAAGCTAGAAATAATACTAACACTAATTAAATCAGAAGTAGTCTGCCTAGTTATAAATATAGCACTGTCTGTAGTCTACTAGAATGTAGAAGCTGCAAATATATAACTAGAAACATAGGACCCATTAATCATTAAGGTGGTGGGTCATTTTGTATAATTATTATCCTTTGAAATAAGGAATTTAAAAAAAAAACAGACTCCCGACTAGAGATGGAAGGGACGCTTTTATGAGATCAAAACCAATCGGTCGGCTCGTTCGGTCCGTTTGCCATGGTGACTTTGAATAACTTTGGGCTGATCGCACGGTCCACGTACAGGCGGCACATCTTTCAAATGTCTGCCTTATCAACTGTCGATGGTAGGTTCTGCGCCTACCACGGTTGTAAAGGGTGACGGGGAATCAGGGTTCGATTCCGGAGAGGGAGCCTGAGAAACGGCTACCACATCCAACAAAGGCAGCAGGCGCACAAATTACACACTCCCGGCACGCGGAGTTAGTAACGAAATATAACGATACAGGACACATCCGAGGCCCTGTAATCGGAATGAGTACCCTTTAAATCCTTTAACGAGTATCTATTGGAGGGCAAGTCTGGTGCCAGCAGCCTCGGTAATTCCAACTCCAATAGCATATATTAAAGTTGTTGCCGTTAAAAAGCTCATAGTTGGATGTGTGTCGCATGCTGTTGGTTCACCGCCCATCGTTGTTTAACTGGCATGTATAGTGGGACGTCCTGCCGATGGGGCGAATCGAAGGCTTGCGACTGCCTTGTGCGTGCTCATGCGTCCCAAGGTGGACCCCATTGAAATCCTACCAGGGTGCTCTTCATTGAGTGTCTCGGTGTTCCGACACGTTTATTTTGAACAAATTAGAGTGCTTAAGGCATTCAAGCCTGCCTGAATATTCTGTGCAAGGAATAATGGAATAGGACCTCGGTTCTATTTTGTTGGTTTTCGAAACCCGAGGCAATGATTAATAGGGACAGGTGGGGGCATTCGTATTGCGACGATAAAGGTGAAATTCTTGGACGTTGCAAGAGGAACAGAAGCGAAAGCATTTGCCAAATATGATTTCATTAATCAAGAACCAAAGTTAGAGGTTCGAAGGCGATCAGATAACGCCCTAGTACTAACCATAAACGATGCCAGCCGGCGATCCGCTGTAGTTCCTCGGATGACTCGGTGGGCAGCCTCCGGGAAAACAAAGCTTTTGGGTTCCGGGGGAAGTATGGTTGCAAAGCTGAAACTTAAAGGAATTGATGGAAGGGCACCACCAGGAATGGAGCCTGTGGCTTACTTTGACTCAACATGGGAAACCTCACCAGGCCCGGAACCCAGATTGATTGACAGATTGATAGCTCTTTCCTGATTCGGTGGGTGGAGCGATTTGCCTGTTTAATTCCGATAACGAAGGGGACTCTAGCCTGCTAACTAGTCACGTGACATCCTTCTTGCTGTCAGCGATTACTTTGCTTCTTAGAGGGACAGTCGGCTTCAAGCTGCACGAGATTGAGCAATAACAGGTCTGTGATGCCCTTAGATGTTCTGGGCCGCACGTGCGCTACACTGAAGGAATCAGCGTGTATTCCTAGGCCGAGAGGTCAAGGTAACCCGCTGAACCTCCTCCGTGCTAGGGATTAGGGCTTGCAATTGTTCCCCATGAACGAGAAATTCCCTGCAAGCGCGAGTCATAAGCTCGCGTTGAGTACGTCCCTGCCCTTTGTACACACCACCCATCGCTACTATCGATTGAATGATTTAGTGAGGTCTTTGGACGGGTACGCGACATCGACTCTGTCGTTGCCGATGCTACCGGAAAGATGACCAAACTTCATCATTTAGAGGAAGTAAAAGTCGTAACAAGGTTTCTGTAGGTGAACCTGCGGAAGGATCATTACCGACTAGACTGCATGTTTTACGATGTGCGTGTCGTGTGGCAAAACACGCTACCTGCACGGCAGAAGCCATGTGCCGCGTGCGGAACGATTAGTGCTTCCCAAAACTAGCGGAAATGTTGTGTGGTACGAGCGCTGAAGCTCTGGAGTGGGAGGCCTGCGGAACCTGGCGCCTCGCGCCTGTTTTGAATGACCTTCGCCCGAGTGTCTGTCTGCTCCGGTGTGGAGCCGTACGACGCCCATCGCCCGTCAGGCCGTTGGACACAAAACACTGGAACAAGGGCCGTCAAAAGCCTCAGTCCCACCTATGAAACTATTTTTGAAAGAGACATTCCGAAACTAAAAAAAGATCACCCAGGACGGTGGATCACTCGTCTCGTGGGTCGATGAAGAACGCAGTAAATTGCGCGTCGACATGCGAACTACAGGACACATGAGCATCGACGTTTCGAACGCACATTGCGGTCCATGGATTCTGTTCACGGGCCACGTGTAGCTGAGGGTCGGCTACTTTTAGTGAAGCGCGCGGCGTTTGTCCCACTTTGGAGACATGGGAGTGTCGTGGCCGCCTCTGGGGTTAGCTGCATTTCCTTAAACGTGCGATGTGTGGCCGTTGCCTGGCGTGCGACACCTCGTACAACGACCTAAGAGCAGGAGAGACTATCCGCTGAATTTAAGCATATTACTAAGTGGAGGAAAAGAAACTAACAAGGATTCCCCCAGTAGCGGCGAGCAAACAAGGAAGAGTCCAGCACCGTACCACACAGGCTGCCGTCTGTCGTAGCATGTGGTGTTTGGGAGGGTCTACTACTCCGACTCCTTGCGCCGAGGGAAAGTTGAAAAGAACTTTGAAGAGACAGTTCAAAAGTAAGTGAAACCGTTCTGGGGAAACGTGAGAAGTCCGAAAGGTCAAACGGGTGAGATTCACACGCATCCTGCCACTGGCCTCAGCCAGATGGTTCCGGCCGCCCGTGCGGAGCAATCCATGGCGGTGTAGTGTCCAGTTGCCTTTCCACTCGCTTCTGGGTGGGGCCAATCCGGTGAGGAGTGGGCTGCACTTCTCCCCTAGTAGGACGTCGCGACCGGCTGTGTGTCGACCTATTGCCCGGGTGCAGAGCCTGTCCTTCCGCAGGCCTGGGTTCGCGTCTCTTGGGCAGAGCCCCGGAGTCCTGGCTGGCTGCTCGGTGGTATATCGGGAGGACTCGATTCGCTCCTTTGGGCGCTCGGACTCCCGGCAAGCGTTTGCGATTCTTCCCGGATGACGGACCTTCCTGGCCTGGCCCCAGAGCCGCGCCGCTGTTGGCTCGGGATGCTCTCGGGCGGAATAATCGCTCCTGTCAGCGGCGCTTCAGCTTTGCACAATATCACGACCTGTCTTCAAACACGGAGCAAGGAGTCTAACTTGTGTGTGAGTCATTGTGATGTACGAAACCTAATGCAAAAATGAAGGTCTGGCCTTGCGCGGGCTGAGGGAGGATGGGGCTTCTCCGCACTTCATGGGGCAGTGGCCTCTGCACACCTGAGGCGTTTCGTCCTCATTGCGAGGTGAGGCGCAGCTAGAGCATACCCGAAAGATGGTGAACTATGCCTGGCCAGGACGAAGTCAGGGGAAACCCTGATGGAGGTCCGTAGTGATTCTGACATGCAAATCTATCGTCGGAGCTAGGTATAGGGGCGAAAGACTAATCGAACCATCTAGTAGCTGGTTCCCTCCGAAGTTTCCCTCAGGATAGCTGGTACTCGTACGAGTCTCATCTGGTAAAGCGAATGATTAGAGGCCTTGGGGCCGAAACGACCTGAACTTATTCTCAAACTTCAAATGGGTGAGATCTCCAGCTTGCTTTATATGCTGAAGCGGCGACCAAACGATTCGGATCGGAGTGTCAAGTGGGCCACTTTTGGTAAGCAGAACTGGCGCTGTGGGATGAACCAAACGCCGAGTTAAGGGCGCCCGAATCGACGCTCAGAGGAAACCATGAAAGGCGTTGGCTGCTTGAGACAGCAGGACGGTGGCCATGGAAGTCGGAATCCGCTAAGGAGTGTGTAACAACTCACCTGCCGAAGCAACTAGCCCTGAAAATGGATGGCGCTGAACTTTGCCTATCATGCCTATACTTGGCCATCAGTCTGGCAGTCATGGCCGGTTGTTGCGGCCGGCTGTGAAGCCCTGATGTGTAGGAGGGTTGCGGTGGTGGGCGCAGTAGGGTCTGGGCATAAGCCTGCCTGGAGCCGCTGTCGGTGCAGATCTTGGTGGTAGTAGCAAATACTCTAGCGAGACCCTGGAGAGCTGACGCAGAGAAGGGTATCGTGTGAACAGCGGTTGCACACAATCCAGTCTATTGTAAACCCTAGGAGAAATCTGAAGTTGATAGGGGCCGTCATAGCATGATGCACCTTGTGCTGGCACCCATTGGGCGAAAGGGAATCTGGTTCCTATTCCGGAACCTGGCAGTGGAACCGATAGAAGTCGAGTCCCTCTTTTAGAGATGCTCATCGGGGTAACCCAAAAGGACCCGGAGACACCGTCACGAGATTGGAAAACAGTTTTCTTTTCTGCGTGAGCGTTAGAGTTCCCTGGAATCCTCTACCAGGGAGATAGGGTTTCGAACGCGAAGAGCACTGCAGTTGCCATGGTGTTCCAATCTCCCTGGACCTTGAAAATCTGGGAGAGAGCCATGTGGAGGTGTCGCTCCGATTCGTGCCCATATCCGCAGCAGGTCTCCAAGGTGAAGAGCCTCTAGTCGATAGAATAATGAAGGTAAGGGAAGTCGGCAAATTGGATCCATAACTTCGGGAAAAGGATTGGCTCTTAGGATCGGGGCGTGTTGGGCTTGGTCGGGAAGTGGGTCAGTGCTAACGTGCTGGGCCTGGGCGAGGTGAGAGCAGTAGGGGTGCCGGTAAGTGCGGGCGTTTAGCGCTGGCGTGGTCTGCTCTCGGCGTTGGTTGGCCTTGTTCTGGCCAGCCATGAAGGATGTGCGCGCCTGCACGGCGTTTGCGCCCCAGTGCTTCAACTTTTGTGCAGGATCCGAGCTCGGTCCGATGCCTTGGCCTCCCAAGAATCTTTCTTGCTGGAAGTCCGCCCCTGCCTTAGCGTGCTCACCCAGTGGCGTGCGGATGCTCGGATTGTCTTCGGCTGCCATTAAACGATCAACTCAGAACTGGCACGGACTGGGGTAATCTGACTGACTAATTAAAACAAAGCATTGTGATGGCCCTAGCAGGTGTTGACGCAATGTGATTTCCACCCAGATCTCTGAATGTCAACGTGAAGAAATTCAAGCAAGTGCGGGTAAACGGCGGGAGTAACTATGACACTCTTAATGCTCACATGATACATCATAAATAGATCTTCTCAATCTACTCCCCAGCATCCTAGCGATGTTGAGTGGATGATGGTTCGCTTAGCCCCTTAGTGGGAAATCCTAGCTCTGGCCTTCACGTGGCAGGAGTCGTGAGGTGAGCCGAGGGGAGGCACAGAACTCTGTGTCTTCTCAGACCTCTCCGACCAACAGAGTGTGGTGAACCTTCTGGCTTGGGGGTTGCCTGCCGCCCTACCTCTTGTTTCACCTGGCCCCAACACACGTAATACATCAGGTAGCTGTCCCCCCACTGGAGGTGCCACTCCAGTTGTTAGGCCACCATCTGACGCCGCCAGTCCGGATCAAAGCGTCTTGCCTTCGTTTCAGTGCCACGAGTGCCATCAGAGCTTCGGCACCAAGACTGCTCTTGGTGTCTATCGCTGCAGGGCTCATCCTGGTGCAGTGAATGCAGAAGTCAACATCCAGAGGACGAGAGCCAGGTGGTCTAGCGAGGAATTGTTACCTCTGGCCCATGCAGAGGCAGTTCTGACACTCGAGGGCACCCGGTTCCTGGACCAAGAATTAGTGAAGACCTCCCTGCACCGCTGTGGGAGCTTACAGGAACCAGGTTGCCGAGTTCGTTGCTGCCCTCTGCTTGTGCGGAGCGTCCTCGCCCTGCAGATGCTCCTGCTCCACCTGCTGCGACATCCACAGCTTCCCTGATTCCACCACCGGCAGAGGACCCCGTCGACTAGGCTATCTGGTCGGCCTTAGCAGCCTTGCTACCGTTGGGCCCAAAGTATCGCTCTGTTGACGACATCTTGGCGCTGGGACACATTGCATCCAGGCATGTCATCACGGGCATGCTGCTACCTGCATTTGATGCCATAGGTAGCAAGGAGGCGTCCCACAATCCCGTTGCCTCCAAGCAGTTGTCCCAGCCACCTGAGCGAAAATGAGCTCGATGCAGGTGGAAGTGTTGTGTCTGCCAGCGTGCTTTCTCCAAGAACGTGGGGCAGTGGATTAATGGCATTCTAGACGCTACACTACTTCACCAACCACCTCCTATTCTTGGTGAGGTCGAATTCTGGAAAGAACTTTTCACACGGTGTCCATCAGGCTGGGTTGACCGTCTAGATTGTCAGCTGTTACCGTTCCGCGTCGAGGTGCCCTTTCAGCAGCTGTGGGCGCCCATCACGTTGGAGGGCATTGCTGCAGCTCTCCCACCTCGGTGCTCCACCGTGGGCCCTGATGGACTAACACCTGCCCAGCTCCGTCATCTTCCCCGTAATGTCCTCTTGAATGTGTTAAAACTTTTCCTTTTGACCCGCCGCCTCCCATCCCGACTCCTCCAGGCCTGTACCTCCCTTCTGCCCAAGAAGGCCGCCTAGCATCTCCCTCTGACTTCCGCCCGATCACAGTTTGCTCATTCCTTGCTAGGGTCTTCCATAAGATCCTGGCGGGTCGGCTGATGTGGACTTGTGTGTTGGACGGGCGTCAGCAGGACTTCCTTCCTCAGGATGGGATGCTGCACAGTTCATTCTTGTTGCACCTGGCGATGACTCAGGCCAGGGTGAACTGTAACTCCCTCTATGTCGCGTCCCTGGATGTGTCCAAGGCATTCGACTCTCTGGACCATGGAGGCCTGAGGCCTGCCATGAGGGCACATGGTGTGCCGGACAAGTTCATTGGATACGTCCTGGGATGCTATGAGGATAGAGCGACGGTGATCTGTGGTTCGGGAAAGTCACTGGGTCCAGTGCATCCATCAAGGGCGTTCGGCAGGGCGACCCTCTTTCCCCTATTCTGTTTAACTTTTCGCTGGACCTTATGCTTGCTCGCCTCCCAGATCATGTAATGGGGCGACGCCTGAATGCTGCCGCCTTCGCCGACGACCTCCTGCTGTTTGCTGAGACTAAGGGAGGTCTCCAGAACCTGATTGATACATCTACATCTGCTCTTGGGGACCTGGGTCTCCAGGTCAATCCTGGGAAGTGCTTTACTCTTGCCCTCGCGGCCTCTGGTCGCGAGAAGAAGGTTAAGGTCGACAACACCATGACCTTCGGGGCTGGATATACCACCCTTCCAGCCTTGGCAGTCGAGAGCACTTTCCAGTATCTTGGCCTGGAGTTCTCTACCAGCAGATGTAGCCTCTTCCATCTGAGGCGCGAGGTCGAGGGACAGCTAAGCGTCCTGTCCAAGTCACCACTGAAGCCACAACAACGTCTTCACGCTCTGAGAACGGTGGTCTTGCCAGGGATCCACCATGGCCTGGCTCTGTCAAGGACCCATCTTAATGCTCTCTCCACAGTGGACATCGTCATCTGCACAGTCTTGAGATCTTGGCTATGCCTGCCAGCGGACATCCCTGTTGCGTAGTTTCAAGCCCCTGTTACATCTGGGGGTTTGGGAGTACCATCAGCTCGCTGGCTTGGGTCTGTGCTGCAGCGGAATCGGCTCGCCAACATCCAAACATTGGGAGCTCTATCAGACGGGTCGACAGCAGACGTTCTCGGGCGCGAAATCGGGAGGTTGGAGCAACACCTATGGTGGAACGACGGGGCCATACGGACAAGCAGCCAGCTTGGCCAGATGTGGGCGGAGAGGCTGCACTCATCGGTGGATGGCGCCGCCTTGAGGAAGTCTGCCCAAACACCAGGGCAACACAGCTGGGTTGATAACCCCCAGCACCCTATCAGTGGCCGCGACTTTATCTCCTGCTTACGAACCAGGGTAAATGCCCTTCCAACACGGGTAAGGCTGCAGCGCGGTTGTTCAGGTGACACCAACTGCAAGGCAGGCTGCGTCGCAAGAGAAACCGCTAACCACGTTGTCCAGCATTGCTTTAGGAGCCATGACGAACGTATTAAGCGACATAATGCCTTGGCATCCTATGTTGCACAAGGCCTTCGTCTCCGAGGGTTCGACATCCACCTGGAGCCTCACTTTAGAACATCTGAGGGCCTAAAGAAGCCGGACATCGTGGCGGTTCGAGGCGATTCAGCCCACGTTCTCGATGCCTAAGTCATTGGTGTTAACCTGGACGTCGATCGTTGTCACAAGGAGAAGGTCTCAATCTACAACAGGGAAGCTGTCCACAGGCTATTAGAAGACTTCACCCAGCAGTCCAGCGCATCACGACCACCTCGCCAACCATCTCGTGGAGGGGTGTTTGGTCACCGGACTCTGCACGTGATCAGCGAAGGCTGGGCTTTAGAAACCACCATTTTGCGGCCGTGGCAACACGTGTCCTCGTCGGTACTGTGATGGCGGCGAGGAGTCTCGACGTGATGACTGCCACAATGAGCACGATGCACCGGACTGGTGTTGGATGAGGGCCCAATTTGTGTCTCTCTGCGCTGCTGCCTGGCGCCTATCACAGGCACAAACGCCTTTTTTGTTCACGTGTTTCTTTCCTGTCCTGTGTAGTGTTTGTTATGTCTGTGTCTTTTGTAAACCCATTGTATGGGTAAGTTTCTTTTCTGTGTATTCACACACGTGAATAAAGACGGCTACATATAGCCAAATGTCTCGTCATCTAATTAGTGACATGCATGAATGGATTAACGAGATTCCTGCTGTCCCTTTGGCAAGATGGCTGTTATCTTAGTATTCTTGTAAAGAGCTCTGTGTTAATTTGATTTTTTGTGATAACTCTGAAGTTATTTCGCAAGTGTGCAGTGTGAAAGTGACTTTCAACTAAAGGTACTGTACTCATACCGAAAACCTAGAATTTATTGTCCATTATAAGCTACAAACTTACATCAGTATGATGGCTCAGTGCATTGTACCTAGAGTGCTAAGTTAATTGATACTGCAAGTATTTTCTGTTACTTCATATTTCAGATTATCTGGACAAAATAGTTATACTCCATAGTGTCTTATTTTGCTCTCTTAAAATCGTGCGTGCTTCGATGGAAGTTTTTAGGTTATGTGTGGTACATAGAGCGAACTATCGGCGTGGTACATAGATCGAACTTTCGGCTTGGTACACAGATCGAACTTTCGGCGTGGTACATACATCGCACTTCCTTCATGGTACCTCACTCGAACTTTCTCCGTGGTACATAGATCGAACTATTGTTGTGGTGTGTAGATCTAACTAATTGGACAAGAACTTGTATAATGTTAAATTGCGGTACTCTTTCTTGTGACTTCCTAGCATCTACATAAATAGCGTAGACGCTGGAGAAGACCACTGAATTAGCGGCGGTTGTGGCCAGCCCGATTGTGGGAAGTGCTACACCTAAGCTTATAATGACGACGGTTTCCGAGGGAAAGAGCTCTGTATCTAGGCGTCGTTTTTCTGTAGATATGTTGGAAACAACTAGAACCATAGATGCGACTCAGGAAAATATTGCTGTGGTTGAAGACTTCATGGGGGAATTGATAAGTGAACTATGGCAGAATAAAACGTCGACAGCGATATCAGACAAAATTAAAAATAAGATTTGGACCTTTGTCTTGACTCAGTCCAGGTTAGAAGGCCAAATCGAGGAGCTCAGGTTAGAAAACCAAAGGCTGAGGAATGAGCTTGCCACTGCCAATGCCCCTGATGCACAGGAGAGAATACAACGCCTGGAGGCGGACCTGAAAAGTCTTAAGGAGGAGAATACACGATTGAGAGAGAGTAAGTCAGCCACATTGTCATTTGCCGCTGTTGCGACAGCTGTACCAAAAAAGGTAAACACAACTGAAATGAAGATTGAAGAAATCAGAGCCAAACAGACAAGTGTTCTCTACTTCAAAAGCACAGCCAATCAGGATTCTAAGACTGTCAGAGAGACAATAACGAAGACCATAAATCCGAAACTAGACAAAGTTAAAATTAGAGCTATCAGATCGACGACAAATACTGTCATCATGGAAACTGAAACGGCAGAAGACAAGCGCAAAGTTCATAGTATGAAGGCTTTAACGACCGGATGACATATCTTCTGGTAAACCTTCCAGGATTTCACAAAGTGACCATGATATGATTATAATAGAAGTGGATAACTCTTATCGCTCAAATGTACAGGCAGATTCATCATGTCACCCACGATTGCTGTTTGAGAAGGTTAATCTGGAGACCTTGGTTAATGTAATAGATAGTCTCAACATTAATGAAGTACATAGGAGTGTGGACTTTAGAGCTCACTTCCTGGCAGATGTGCTGCAACAGGCGCAGGTTAGGGCCATTCCGTCTGTGAGTGGAGGAAGACAATCTCGTTTCCTCTGGTCCCGATAGCTGACAACACTAAGGAAGAAAGCTCGAGATGCCAGACGATATTACCAACTAAGAAAGACATATAATGAGAGGCATGCAACTGTATTTGGCTGCCAAAAATAGGTACAAGGATGAACTGCAGAAGACAAGACAGGTTCATTGGGACAAGTTTGTGAAGACAAATATGTCTAAAGACATCTGGGGCGAACCATACAGAGTGCAAACAGAATGGGTCAAATCACCTCTGATTATGTCAACACTGTGGCAGGCAGATGGACGCATGACGGATGGATGGCGGCGTACGGCAGAATTTCTCTTGCATAGGCTGCTTCCTGACGATGATGTAATCGATGATGAAGTTTACCATCGTGATCTTCGCAGGCAAATTGGTGATGAATATGGCAACGACCTAGCTGTCATTCCGTTTGTGCAGGAAGAGGTTGCATTGGCAATTCAAAACTTGAAAAATAAGAAGGCCCCTGGCCCGGATGGTGTGCATGCTGAGACTGTGAAGGCTGCTGCCCCTCTCATTGTTCCGTACCTGACAAAATTGTTTAACAACTGCCTACTGGAGGGTAGAGTTCCGGCCACCTGGAAGTCGGCTAGTGTCATAATAATTAAGAAATCGGAGGATAAAGATCCGACAGACGCCAAGACATACAGGCCAATCTGCCTACTAAACATTTTGGCAAATTGCAGGAGAGACTATTGTGTGATAGACTTCAGACTCACCAGCAGCTGAGGGGGCCTATCACCCCATCAGTTTGGCTTTCGCCCTAGAAATCTATTGAAAACGCAATTAACAGGGCAATCGATATTACCAAGAATACGGACTACAGTTACGTTCTGGCAGTGTTCATAGGCATCTCAGGCGCCTTTGAAAATATCTGGCGGCCTGCCCTGTTCGCAAGATTGTGGGACTTGCAAATAGGAGCTGTATTGTACACAAATCCTTTTGATTACTGTAGACATAGGACGGTAGAATGGAGGGCAGGAAATCAGACAGTTGTCAAAAGATTATCTAAGGGTTGCCCTCAAGGCTCCACCTGTGGTCCCATTTTTTGGGACATTGTAATTGAACCACTGCTGGACATGATAGATAAGGATGGCAGGGCTTCAGGAGCTTATGCTGACGATCTAATGGTGTTAGTATCAGCAAACTCTCGGAAACAACTAGAGACTATGACTTCTGACTTGCTTCTTGACATAACTGATTGGTGTAAGAAAAGAAACTGGCTGTGGCGGTGAATAAGACAGTGAATATGCTCCTAAAGGGGCAGCTGCTATGTAATCCAATTATTAAACTGAATGACGTGTCACTGAAACGACAAGAGGTAACGCGGTATTTAGGGCTTTATTTGGATGTGAAGCAGTCCTTCATACCACATGCAAGAACAGTGATGGAAAAAGGATTGAGTATAGTGCATAAAGTGGCTAGACAGAACAGTGTCCCCTTCAGGCTGCCGCTGAACGTTATGAGAGCGTATCACACTGCGCTATTTGAATCTATTACATGCTTTGCAGCTAGTGTCTGGGCACATCAGCTGCACCTAGATACCCATTAAACATAGTTAGGCGTGGCCAACGGAGTGTTCTGCTCCGATTGTCAGGGGCGCTCAATACCACTTCCATCGAAGCCTTGTGTGTTGTACTAGGTGTATGCCCAATTGATCTTACCATCAGTCAACGTGCGGCAGCCTACTGGTTGAGGAGAGGGGAAGAACGGAAGGTGAGAGATACTACAGGGCAAAATCCAAGGAACATGAAGGATTTAAGAGACTGGAACCTACAGACATGGCAGTCTGAATGGGAAGTGACAGACAAAGAACGGCGAGAGTACAACTTTTTTCCTGATGTACGTGAGAGATTAAGATTGCGACACTGTGATCCTACGCGCGGCATGGTCCATTTCCTGACGGGTCATGGACCATATTCTGCGCATTTACAACGAGTGGGATTAAAAGAGACAGATGTATGTGTGTGTGTGTGGTCAAGTTGGTACATCGGAATACGTCGTCCTACACTGTCACAGGATTTCAAGGACACGACAACCGACTGTGAGTGAGGACTTATACAGTTTAATAAGACAGCAGGATGAGTGGGTAAGGCTGAATAACTTAAGCTACGATATTTCAAATGTACTCCATCAACAGTTTAGGGAGGATCGGCCTTATGCACGGGTCAGACTGGATTAGGCAGCATCTATGGAGCGACACTGACACAGACTCAAATTCACACTCAGAGTCAGATGCAGTTGGGAATGAGGGCATGGAATGAAGTTTGTGTCATCCCAAGAGTGACTGGCTCGAAGTCAATTCCGAGCCCTCGCACTTGGGTGTTAATGTATACAGGTAGATGTGTATTGATACTATCTATTGTTTAAAATTATTCCTGTTTTCGTAACTAATGTTAATGTGATGATTGGTAACAAATGTAATGTTCACACAATGCTTTAAGTATGTAAAAATCCTTCGTTACGTTTGAAAAGTCACTTGGCGCTGCAATTCACTACCAAAAGTGGTACAGTGAAGTTTGATTCAATTTGCTCAAATAGTAACGGAATCAAAAATATTTCAATCTGTGGCATAGATAAAGAGATTGGCTACTGATGTATAAAAACAAGTGCTCAACGTCAATCGAACTACACTACTGGACCCTGGAGTTGTTGCTGAGAAACTGTGGAAGAGACCGTCACAGTAAGTAAGCGGCATTGCCAATTTTCTATTAACTTTGTGCCTGTCCTGCTCAGTGGGCCTCGGATTCACTCCAGTGACAAACTGACTTACGTACAAACAATTTAAACCGGATTCACTGCACTGACAAACTGACTTAGGTACAATCAATTTAAACCGATAAATTGGAAGCTTAGACCATGTCCTCTCAGAACATGTTTGTAGTTTTGTTGTGTGACGCACATTTGAAGAAATATAATTGCTAACACAACGTCGTGCGTTCGCACTCGCACGTTTTCTGTAGAATCACTTGCGCGGTGAAAACAGGAGATTTGCAGGCCCTACTCTGTTAGGAGTATCCTGTAGAGTATAGTTTCTCTTAGTGTGGTTCTTCGCCGGCCCTAGTATGTTTTCTGCTCTGTTTTGTAATGCATAATTTAAGAAATAAAACCGCTGACGTGAAGTGGTGCGTGCGCTGACGTGCCGTTCTGTAAAAACTCCCGCGCGGTGGCAAATCGGGCGCCCTGCAGTCCTCACTTCAGTTGGCAAATATCTGTAGTGTATAGGTTCCTTTAGTATAGTACATTATCTTTCTGAATATGGTTCTATTTTTGCCGTGTGTTGAACAATTCAAGAAATAAAATTGCCAATGTAAAGTCGTGCGTGCGCCAATGCGCTGTTCCCTAGAACTCCCATGCGGCGACAAAACCGGCACTCTGCAGCTCTCAAATTAATTAGAAAATTCTGTATGGAATAGTATCTTGTAGTGTACTCTATGCTCTTTTCGAAAGTGCTTTCAATGTTCCTGTGAGATGGATAGTTTAAGAAATAAAACTGTCAATGTAAAGTCGTGGAAATGCCGACGCCCCACTCTGTAGAAACTCCAGCGTGGTGAGAAAACCGTCGGTTTGTAACTCTCATTGTATTTAGCAAAAATCTTTAGTGTACAAGGTCATTTAGTTTGCTCTCTCCGTTTTCCGAATATGCTTGTAGTTTTGCTATTTGACGGATAACATAAGAAATAAAACTGTGAAAGTAAGATCGTGTGCACGCCTACGCGCTGTTCCCTAGGAACTCTCACGCTGCGACAAAACTGGCGTTCTGCAGCACCCATAGTAGTTAGGAAAATTCCGTAGAGAATAGTTTCTTGTAGTGTGCTCTATGATCATTCCGAATATGCTTCCAATTTTCTTGTGTGATGAATAGTTTTAGAAATATAACGGTCAATGTAAAGTCGCGTATGTGCCGACGACCCGCTCTGTAGGAAATCCTGCGCGGTGACAAAACCGTAGGCTTGCAGCCCTCACCCTAGTTACGTAATCTCTATATGGTGTAGGTTCCTGTAGTGTGGGTCATCCGCCTCACAAATAATTTCTTAGCTTAGATGTGGTGTGCATAGCCTAAGTGATATAGCTGTTAAAGTTGTATAGTGCGTGAGCCACGCGTCCTTCTCTGGAGACTCCCACACGGCTACAAAGTGCGCGTCTGCGGTCCCAACCTTAGTTGGAAAATTCTGTAACTATAGGGTTTTGTTGTTCAACTCATGCGCTTTCGAAATATGTTTGTAGCTCAGCTTTAGGATAAGTAGTTTAAGAAATAAAATTATTATTGTAACGTCGTACGTGCGCCCACGCGCCGTTCGGTATAAACTCCCGCACGCTCCATACTAGTAGAGGTCCCCAACTTAGTTGGAAAATTCTGTAGCAATAGGGTTTTTGTTGTTCAAATCATGCGCTTTCGAAACATGTTTGTAGCTCAGCTGTAGGATAAGTAGTCTAAGAAATAAAACTATTATTGTAACGTCGTACATGCGCCCACGCGCCGTTCGGTATAGACTCCCGCACGCTCCATACTAGAAGTGACGCCTTCCGCTGCCCAGCTCAAACCAATATCAGAACGCGAGGTTAAAAATAACTACGAATTGCGGAGCCGTGGCGCACAGCAGAAGGCAGGTAGCCATAGAATTACTCGGAGGCTGTCTGCAACAGCGAAAGCGGTAGCGTGCCACAGCGGTCCAGGGCGCGAAGCTCGTCCCCAGCTGGCCAGTGCATGCCTGCTCCAAGGCCGCGCGCCAAGCCTTGTACCCAGCGCGGTAGTTGCTCGTCGCGCAGCGCGCGGCAGCCGCTGCTAACGCACCGACCTAGCTTGGCGTCAGAAAGGCGGCCAGTCCCAAGATGGGGCAAAATAAGGACACTGATCTAGAAAGTAGTGTTAGGAAAAGCACACAGGTTACAGCCATGACAATCGAAATAGCCGAAAAGTCAAAGACAGGTGATTTGCAAATAATGGTAGAAATGAGGGAAGAGCTAGAAGCATATATGTTCAATGAAAACAACAGGATAAACAATGTTCAAAAAAATTCTTGTTAGGGAAAATGGCTGCCTATGAACAGATCCTAAGGAAATACGAGATGGAATTAGTGCAACTGAAAACAGAGCTGAAATGCCTGAAGGAATCTCCCCCAGCAACAGAACAACCACCTGTGAGCTAGATACCATAAAAGACATTGTAAAAGGAACACTGAAGGACGTCAAGATCACGAAATGTAGGACTCTGAAGGATATTGGTGTCATCTTACATGTGCCAAATGACGCTGAAGCAGAGAAAATAAATAACTGTAGGGAAATAGGGGACTCAGGGATCACAGTAACTGACCCCAGGAAGAAAAACCCAAGGGGGATCCTGTTTGATGTCCCAAGACAAATCAGCGACGAAGAACCGGTAACAAAGCTGTACACGAGGCATCTTTCTTCAATAGGTGGCACAAAGGAGGGAGCTGAGACAGGAATAAGAGCACTATTTAAAACAGGTCCAAGGAACACAGATACTGTAAACATCGTCCTGGAAATGGAAGAAAAGTTTTGGCATCACCTGATGGCACAAGGTCGAGCATACATAAACTGTACCTCACACAGGCTGCAGAAATTCAGCAAGGCGACCAGGTGCTACAAATGCCATGATTTTGGGCATACAACACAAATGTGCAGAAGTGCTGAAACAATCTGTGGGCACTGCGCGGCACCAGGACATAGCATTAAGAAATGTTGTAACAGGAACAAGGCACCACAATGTGCAAACTGTAAGCACTGGAAGAAGCCACATGACCACTCAGTAATGGACAAAAACTGCCCCGAATATGTCAGATTCATGGCGAAAGAAGAACAAAGAACTGAATATGGCCAGTAACACTTCTACGCCACAGTCCCCAGGTCGACAGGTAGATGAGTTTCTCCAAATAAATGGGCAGAGGTCCAAAGTAGTAACTTGTCAAGCATCACTTAAGATGGAAGAGGAAAACCTTGATATTGTTCTTATCCAAGAGCCCTATGTAATGGAAAATAACATTAAAGGATATCCTCCAGGTTTCTGCCTACTATACAGCAGCAACCATGGAGTACCAATAGCAGCCATAGGAATACGAAACACAAACTTAACCATTCTGCAGATAACCTCCCTTTGTGATGCTCATACCGCTGTAGCTGCAGTAACTGGCGAGTTCGGAGAAATATACTTAATAAGCCTGTACTGCCAGTCCCATACGCCAACTGATGAATATTTACATTGACTGGATACCATCATCCACAAAATCCAAGGAAAAGCTAGCATAATAGCAATGGATGCCAATGCCATGTCCCCACTATGGCACAGCCTGGACACAGATGAACCAGGAAGAAAACCAGAGGATCTCATCTTCCAACATGGCTTAACTGTATTAAATCGAGATTCACCACTAACAACTTTCAGTGGGCCAGCTGGGGAAAATAACATCGACGAAACATTTTGCTCAGCAAACATGTCAAGGATGGACTCTAGATGGACAATTCAAGAGGAATGGACCTCAAGTGACTACAGGGCGATCACATTTGAGATCTCAAAACAGCAAAGGGAGAGGGTCACAGAAGAGCTATTGAGATACAACACCACCTTAGCAAACTGGCAAGTTTTTGACCGCCAGCTGACCACCAGAGTGGAAAACTGGCCAAACGCAGCAGGAACAAATGCAAATGATAAAGTAGACCTCCTACAGACAGCAATACAAGAGAGCTACAGGAAGGCCATGAGAAGAAGAACACGGCTGAAAAATGCTGTACCTTGAAGGAATAAAACACTGACAAAAATGCGGCAGGACACAATTGCAGCTCGACACTTGCTCCAGAATGCACGGCGTGCAAATCGTGAGACAGAAATACTGGCAGCAAAGGCAATGTACAGAAGCACCAAAAATAAATACACTCCTGGAAATGGAAAAAAGAACACATTGACACCGGTGTGTCAGACCCACCATACTTGCTCCGGACACTGCGAGAGGGCTGTACAAGCAATGATCACACGCACGGCACAGCGGACACACCAGGAACCGCGGTGTTGGCCGTCGAATGGCGCTAGCTGCGCAGCATTTGTGCACCGCCGCCGTCAGTGTCAGCCAGTTTGCCGTGGCATACGAAGCTTCATCGCAGTCTTTAACACTGGTAGCATGCCGCAACAGCATGGACGTGAACCGTATGTGCAGTTGACGGACTTTGAGCGAGGGCGTATAGTGGGCGTGCGGGAGGCCGGGTGGACGTACCGCCGAATTGCTCAACAGGTGGGGCATGCGGTCTCCACAGTACATCGATGTTATCGCCAGTGGTCGGCGGAAGGTGCACGTGCTCGTCGACCTGGGACCGGACCGCAGCGACGCACGGATGCATGCCAAGACGTAGGATCCTACACAGTGCCGTAGGGGACCGCACCGCCACTTCCCAGCAAATTAGGGACACTGTTGCTCCTGGGGTATCGGCGAGGACCATTCGCAACTGTCTCCATGAAGCTGGGCTACGGTCCCGCACACCGTTAGGCCGTCTTCCGCTCACGCCCCAACATCGTGCAGCCCGCCTCCAGTGGTGTCGCGACAGGCGTGAATGGAGGGACGAATGGAGACGTGTCGTCTTCAGCGATGAGAGTCGCTTCTGCCTTGGTGCCAATGATGGTCGTATGCGTGTTTGGCGCCATGCAGGTGAGCGTCACAATCAGGACTGCATACGACTGAGGCACACAGGGCCAACACCCGGCATAATGGTGTGGGGAGCAATCTCCTACACTGGCCGTACACCTCTGGTGATCGTTGAGGGGACACTGAGCAGTGCACGGTACATCCAAACCGTCATCGAACCCATCGTTCTACCATTCCTAGACCGGCAAGGGAACTTGCCGTTCCAACAGGACAATGCACGTCCGCATGTATCCCGTGCCACCCAATGTGCTCTAGAAGGTGTAAGTCAACTACCCTGGCCAGCAAGATCTCCGGATCTGTTCCCCATTGAGCATGTTTGGGACTGGATGAAGCGTCATCTCATGCGGTCTGCACGTCCAGCACGAACGCTGGTCCAACTGAGGCGCCAGGTGGAAATGGCATGGTAAGCCATTACACAGGACTACATCCAGCATCTCTACGATCGTCTCCATGGGAGAATAGCAGCCTGCATTGCTGTGAAAGGTGGGTATACACTGTACTAGTGCCGACATTGTGCATGCTCTGTTGCCTGTGTCTATGTGCCTGTGGTTCTGTCAGTGCGATCATGTGATGTATCTGACTCCAGGAATGTGTCAATAAAGTTTCCCCTTCCTGGGACAATGAATTCACGGTGTTCTTATTTCAATTTCCAGGAGTGTATAACAAGGAAATTACGAGAGCAAAGACCGATACGTGGAAAAAATTGTTAAAAGACTGCAATGGCAATGACCCTGGGAAGCTGACTGATAGAATCCTTCACCCTAAATATGGCACCGAAACTGTCTTCAGCAATGTAAAAGTGGCCTGACGAGACACTACCATGACCTGGCAGGAAACAGTGAAAGAACTGTTGAATAACTTACTACCAGATGACCACCCAGAGGACGACACAACACAGCAATCAGCTGTAAAGGAGCAAAATATAGCGTACCACCACGAAGAAAATGAGCCAGACTTCTCAGTACAAGAGATAAAGGCTGCAGTGAAGGCATGCAGACCACATAAAGCCACAGGACCAGATGGCATAGATGATGCCATGATAAAGCGTTTGTTGGAACACAATCCTGCACTCCTCATTAACAGCCCCCAGGGGCTCAGCATTCAATTGCTGCGTATGGGCTTGGCGACCCTGGGGTTCTGAGCTGGGGACTGGTCAGCGCCGCCAGTCTCCTGTCACCGTAACGCCCCGACATGCTTCAGCGACCACCGCATGGTGCGGCGGTGGAATGTTGTGTGCTGCGGGGAATGGTAATCGTGGCATGACTGCCTGGATCGCGAGGAAGGTAAACATCTATAAAAAAAACCTCACTCTTACAGTGTGCTGCGCGCCTATAAGATGCATGGCTGTTGGGGTGGAACAGTCCCAAGCGGGCAACCTCTGGGGCACCTGCTGCACCCCAGTTGTATAAGGCTTACATGGCATGTGGGGCTCTGTCTAGGTGGGCTTCTAGTTCCCTAGCTGCTCGTGGGACCGAGATGGATCCTTCGAAATCCTCTTTTCCTCCTCCCAGCAGAAAGGGTGGGCCGCTGGAAGGTTCTAACACCCAGTCTCTGAAGAGGGCTCATGCAGTCAGTCCCCCTGACTGCAGCACATCTTTCACAAGTGAAGTCTTTAGTAACAGAATGCATTCTGGTAATCAGAATGTGTTTCTGATTGTAAAACGCAAAGAGGGTAGTTTTGAGAAGGTTTCGCCCTTCTATTTACAAAAGAGTCTGGAGGGCTTCTGTGGCTCCTTAAACTCAGTGAAGCGTTTGCGTAATGGGACCTTGCTCGTGGAAACTTTCACTTCCCAGCAAGCCACTAACCTGCAAGCTGCTAAATGCCTTGGGGAGTTTGCCATATACACTGAACTGCACAGCACCTTGAATTATAGCAAAGGTGTTGTGACATGCCGGGATCTAGTCGACATTCCCAAAGACGAACTGCAACGTGAGTGGGCTCCGGAAGGTATCGTTGATGTTCAACATATCATGAAGAGGGTTGATGGCCATCTTGTGAAATCCAACTCTTTTATTCTGACCTTCAGTAGCACGAAACATCCAGAACATATTAAAGCTGGCTTCCTTCACCTGAGTGTGCGCCCTTATATCCCATCACCACTGCGCTGTTTTAAATGCCAGCGTTTTGGGCATACCACCTTAGGATGTAACGGTGAAGCGACTAGTGGCAACTGTGGTGAGGCTGCCCATGAAGGAGGTGGTTGCTCGTCGCCAGCCAGATGTATTAATTGCTCTGGGAACCACCCTGTTTGGAGTAGGGAATGCCGAATATTTTTAGAGGAACACAAAGTCCAGCAAATAAAAACAACCAAGCGTATCCCCTATGGTGAGGCCAAGAAGATCTATAAGTCGATGCAACTTCCCACATTTGCTACATCTTTCGGATCCCTGGTTCAGAAGCCTACTCCAAAAGTAGATGCCTCTACGCAGATCGAATTGGTGAGTGTTGGCACTAACACCTGCAGTTTTCAGTGCACTTGCAACGCAGCCAGTGTTTCAGACCCAGTAGCCCCTACTCGAATGGCACACAAGGGTATAGTGGAGAACTTTGGCCAGCCCCTGACGTCTCCAACAGCTGAGGCTGTTCCCAAGCCCAGTGCGCCAATTACCACTCCCACATCAGCTCCCCCAATGCCCACCAAACCACAGAAAGCTCCTGTACAGCAGCAACACCAGGTCAAATCCCGTGGGAAACCGTCTGAGCATGCAGATGCTGTTTTACGTGAGGCTTCATCTGACTCTTCCTCAGAGTTGATGGAATACAACGTATGTGTGGGCAATCATCTCGCCCCACACCTGCCCCTCCACCTGCTGCGGTCTCCCCACCCCGTCGGAGAGACTGGATGACGGTTCTACTCCCAACATAGATGGCTCCCAAACTTCAGTGAAACTTTCAAGGGTTCAGGACGCATGTGGAGGAACTTCGTCTACTCTCTCAGGGTACACCACTGTGTCTCTGTCTCCAGGAGACTTATTTCCATCCCCCATACTCCCCTGAGATACGAGGATATACACTCCACAAAAAGGACGACCTGCGTGGAGCGAGAGCTAGAGGAGGTGTAGGTATTTTCGTCAGGACGGACTACCACTCCTCGCCTCTCTCGCTTATGACGACTTTACAGGCTGTCGCTGTGTCCGTGCACATACGTCATCCTTTGACTGTCTGTTCACTTTACTTGCCCCACATGACGCAATTGATGAAGTGGCTCTCACCGACCTTCTTACACAGCTCCTGGAAGCTGGATTCTGCATTGTCTGAAGCTCGTGACACATCCCCTGGTCACGACCGGATCCATTACAGTATGCTATGGCACCTCACATTGCGCAGCAAAGAAATCCTCCCCGCACTTTTTAATGCTATTTGGGCGTCGGGTCACTTTCCTGATGCGTGGCGTGAGGCAGTTTTAATTCCTTTTTTAAAACCTGGGTAAGACCGCATGAGCCCGAGTAGCTACCGTAGTGTTGCCCTCACTAGTCGCATAGGGAAGACCTTGGAGCGGATGGTCAATCGCCGCCTTGTCTGGATATTAGAATCCCGGCAACTCCTTAGTCGCTTTCAGTGTGGGTTCAGGAAGTTTCGTTCCACCTTCGATAACCTTGCCCTCCTGGAGGCGGCTATACAGCACGCCTTCCTACGCTGTCATCACCTTCTAGGTGTATTTTTCGACATTGAGAAGGCCTACGATACCACTTGGAGGCGTCTCATCCTAGAGCAACTTCACGAATGGGGTTTTCGGGGTTGTCTTCCTCTTTTTATTCAATCTTTCCTCTCGCCGCGATATTTTAGATACCGAATTTGTGACGTCCTGTCTGATCGCTTTGAGCAGGAGAACGGTGTCCCTCAGGGTAACGTTTTAAGTGTGACTCTCTTTGCCATCACTATTAATAGCATTACGTCCATAGTGAAAAGTCCTGTCCAGTGTTCTTTGTTTGTGGATGATTTCTCTTTGTTTTGCTCTTCTTCAAGCCTTGCAACGACAACTCGTCAGTTGCAACTTCCGATTAGGCGTTTGGATGACTGTGCGCGGAAGAGTGGTTTTAAGTTATCCACCGAGAAGTCTGTATGTATTCTTTTTAACCGTTCTCGTTCGATTTTAACCTTTCCTGAGTTGCGGATGAGGGACACTATTCTTACTTTTAAAGACACGGTGAGGTTTCTGGGGCTCAATTTTGACTCTAAGCTCACGTGGTTACCTCATCTTAAAGACCTGAAATGGCGGTCACTTAAGGCTTTAAGTATTTTAAAGTGGCTTAGCCACAGTACATGGGGAGCTGACAGGACTTGTCTGCTGCAGTTTTACAGGGCGTTTGTGCAATCTCGGCTCGATTATGGGTGCACGGTGTATGGGTCTGCGAGGCCTTCTTACATAAAGATGTCGGACGGTGTGCACCATGAAGGGCTTCGGTTGGCCACTGGGGCATTCCGAACTAGCCCCATACCAAGCCTCTGTGCAGAGGCTGGTGAACTGCCACTTCATATGCGGCGACTGCTACTTACAGTGCGCCAGGCGTATAAAACTTTGTCCTCACAATACACCCCTGCATACCATGCCATTGCTCAGCCTCCTCTGGCACAGTTATTTCATAACCGGCAACGTGCGACGCAGCCCTATGGGATTCGCGCACAGGATTGCCTCGCTGCGATGTCTATGGCTGGTCTTCGTGTTTTGCGTCGCGGTTGGAGCAGATCTCCACCTTGGCTCCTCTGGAGACCCAAACTTACTTTACATTTGACTAATTTTAAGTAAGATGGCACACCACATTTTACATTCCAATCTCTGTTTTTTAACAGTTTAGATGTGCATCACGGTTTCACTGTCATGTACGCTGATGGCTCAAAACAGGAGAATTTCCTTGGTTGTTCTGTAGTGTTCACTGATCAAGTTACCCGGATTCGCCTCCCTGCTGAATATACCGTTTTCGCAGCGGAGCTCCACGCGATCCTGAAGGCACTGTAGCATATGAATCGTTTTTGGGGCGATCGATTTCTTCTCTGCTCCGATTCTCTTAGTGCCTTACAATCACTGCAGAAACTGTACCCGACTGAGGAGATGGTCTAGCTGATACATGACCAACTGTAATTGCTCCAACGGCGGGGTATACAGGTATCCTTCTGCTGGGTGCCTGGTGATGTCGGCATATGGGGCAACGAACAGGCCGATCGCGATGCCAAGGAGGCCTGCAGAGAGCAGGATGTGGTCCAGTGTCCTATTCCCTTGCAGTCAGTCATCGCTGCACTCCACAGGAAGTGCATCGAGTTGTGGGAGGACGAATGGCTGGCGGTGATGGCCAATAAACTGTGGTTGATAAAGTCAACCACTCGGCCGTGGCGTTCCTCCTGCCGGTTGCTCAGGCGGGAGGAGGTGGCCCTCACACGTCTTCGGATCAGGCACTGTCCCATCACACATAGCTTTTTATTGCGGCGGGAGTATCCACCGTTTTGTGATGCTTGTGGTGTGCACATCTCTGTCCGGCACATTTTAACATTCCATTTTATACCGTGATGCACGGGCAGAAGCACAAGTTGATGGGGATCTGCCTTCTGTTTTAGCTAATGATGAGAAGTGTGTGTCTGGGTTTTTAAGTTTGGTGATATGTTTGGACTCTGGCCTAAACTTTTAGGCTGGTGGTTTTAGTGTATTCCAGAGTGGCTGACTCCTCCCCTTTTTCCTTGCGGTCAGCCAGCCACTTCCATCTGATACATTGTTTTAACTTCCTCTATAATTTTCTTCCTGTGTTGTCCATGTTTTACTGCTGACGCTCTGCTTCATCCCACGCTTTGGTGTGGGTGAGCACATATTTTTCAACAATTGTTACCCATGTTTTCTGTTCTGTTTTATATTCCTGTTCTGGGAGTTTTCTTGACGCCCATCTGACTAAGTTACTGTAGTGTGCCCAAAACCCCTCTACTACTACTACTACTACTACTCATTGACACCTACAACAGCTGCCTTACAGAATCCACCTTCCCAGACAATTGGAAAATCGGAAACGTCTACATATTATCACAAAGCCAAGGGATGATG
Source organism: Schistocerca gregaria (assembly GCF_023897955.1). Classification (NCBI taxonomy): domain Eukaryota; kingdom Metazoa; phylum Arthropoda; class Insecta; order Orthoptera; family Acrididae; genus Schistocerca; species Schistocerca gregaria. Next base: position 583,646,473 of record NC_064922.1, read on the forward strand.
TGAAATCATATCGACCTATATGCCTGCTCCCTATCCTTGGCAAAGTATTAGAAAGGCTAATAGTGACCAGACTGGATAAAAGGTATGAAGAGTCAGGACTGAAGACAACAAACCACTTTGGTTTCAGAAATGGTGCATCCACAGAAATGGCAGTCCGGCAGGTTGTCTCCAGTGCAAACTGTGACGAAAAATATGTTGCTGTCATTTTTGTGGACATAGCAGAGGCCTTCGACAATTTGTGGTGACCAAGTGTAATGGGGCGACTTAGAGCGATGCGTTGTCCTCAAAACATGTACCATCTAGCAGAAAACTACTTTAAGAACAGGAAGGCCACTGTCTGCAGCAACTCTGGGTCAGTTACGAAAAACATCAAAAGGGCTGCCCACAAGGTTCTATCTGTGGCCTCTTTCTCTGGAACCTTGTATTTGGCAAAGTGGTACAACGGAAAGATGGTGAGCAGTGGGATAAAGTGGCCTACGCAGATGATCTAGACATCATCATAAAGGGGAAGAGTAGGTCACAGCTCGAAGAGAGAGGTAGTATAGCACTACAACCCATAAGCAAATGGACCACACAAAATAAACTAGGGATCTTCAAACAGAAAACGGTAGCCATAACCATCAAAGGTAAATTTGATAGAGAAAGACCATCCAGACTTGAACTTGATGGGGAAAGAGTTAGGTTGGTCCAGGAACGTACATACCTCGGCATCACACTTGATGAAAGGCTCCAATTCACCCCTCATGTAAAAAATATCCAAAAGAAACTATCTGCCGTTTCTGGCGCTCTCACAAGAGTAAGTAGATCTGAGTGGGGGCTGCAAAAGAAAACCCTGCGACTAAAATACCAGGCACTTTGTTTATCTGTCTGCAAGTACGCTGCAGCAGCATGGGGGGAACGTACAAAACACAGGTACACCAGGAAAATACTAATGACGATAGAAAGGTCATTTTTGTTGCAGATGACGAAGGCCTGTTGTACGGTGTCGACAGAAGCTGAATTGGAGGGGGACCTGGGCAACTACATCTGCCTGCCAACTCCTACAACTGGGCTTCCACAGGCGGGAGCTAAGCGTCATAAGCATGCGGGTGCTTGGGGGAACTGCATGGGTCTTCAGCTTGTTCGAAAGTATGACATCTGTTATGCCGAAGTACCGGGAGAGCGTGGGTTAGCGAGTCGGATTTCCTAGGTTAGTTTGCCCTGACTCCTGGGGCTGCAATATCGGGAGCAATACCGTGTTTTATTCTGTATTTTGTTAGTTATATTTTTCTTTGCAATGTATAATAATTTAAGGGATTAGCGGTTACATGACCAGCTGTATCCAGCGCCCCTGTAAGCTCCTCTCGGGGAGTATGGCGCATTAGTAGATAAGAGTGTATACCTTGTGTTATTCACATGTATTTTGTTCATAAAGACGGTTCCATAGCCTAATGCCTTGTAATCTAATAAGTGATGTGCATGAATGGATTAACGAGATTCCCACTGTCCCTATCTATGGGAAATCGGTCTGCATGGCGTCACCTGGGAAGCTGTTTTGCCTTCTGAAACTGAGTTTAAACCGCCATGGCACCCTCTGATTGCCTAAAATCGTCGAACGCATCAGGGCTCAGAGGAACCTGAGTGGGGGGGGGGGGGACTGTAATGTCCAATCTCATGGCCTTGTCATGGCCCCATAGCTCAGTAACCCCCTTGGATGGGCTGAACCTAACACAGGATGGGCCACCTATGCATGACGTTAAAAGGCTAGCCCTTAAGTGGGTGCAACCCACACTGGTCCGCACTGGCCCATCGTGAATTATCAAAAGCGATGGATAAGACAGGGCTAGTCATGATCCCCCGGTAAGTGTGGAGACCATCCAGAGAACGTAACTCGGGTTTGAGTGATACATGTCCAACTCCATATATAAGACCCTTACTGACTCCTTTAACACCTTCCGGGCTGCGTTGATAGGTGTGAGTTGTCGTTGTGTCAAGGTAGGACCTAAAACTCCCGTCCTGGCAGGACGTTAAATGCCCCCAACCCAAGCGAAAGCCAAGGGTGTATGGCGCAGGAGGAGCTGCGTTACGAAAGACACGCCATCGGTCTCTCCTGAGTTGAGCGTGATGGCTGGGCGAGGGTATGAGGGTAGGTTTTACGACGATCCCTTAATCCTGCGGTCTGGCCGCTGCAGTTCCTCACGTCCTGGACGATGTTAAACGTCCCCCAACCCAAAGCAAAAGCAAAGGGTGCGTGGCGCAGGGAAAGCTGCGTCAGAAGGGACACAACATCTGTCCCTGCACAGGGTACAACAACACCGGTGCCCTGTTTTCCATGGCCGCATTTGCTGGGGAGGGATCGTGGCCCAAACTGGCAAAGACTCATCGCCATGAACAGGACGCCCGGGACACGTTCCGCCAAGCCAGGGCATGTCCCTGGCTACATTAGATGGGGCCAGACCCCCAAACGTCTGGAGGACCGACCCAGCACCTGGGTAGGACTGGGTCCCTGGCTGTATGGCGGAACCTCAGCCTAGTAGGGGTACAGGCCGAGAGGTGAATCTGCCTCTCCGATACCCAGTGGGCATTTGCCAGGGAGTGAGATCTCCACTGATGCGGTCGTGGAAGGGGACTAGTGTGCTGGAAACGGCGCGGTAAACCCAGCAGCTCAAAATGCTCTTGGTCAAGGGGCGGGACTGGTGAGCAAGCTGCAGGATAGCCCCCCCCCCCTTCCGATGCCAGAGGTGCCGGTTGGGGGAAACAGATGGGCCCTATTCTTTTTTCACTCTTCTATTATCATGGCTGAGCAAATGGAGAGTGAAGCGGCGCTCTTGGAGCAAGATGCTCCTATCAATGTGAATATCGTGCTATCTGCAGAGGCATGCAGAGGCATGCACACTTTTTGAGACTACTTGACAAGCAGTGTCAAGCATGGGAAGATCACCGCTGATCAAATCAGGGTGATAAAAAGGATATTGCTAATTTAGCTCATGCTAGACTAGGGGGGCAATATGCAGAGGTAAAAGCAGAAAACGAACATCTGTGCTAATATCAACAAAGACCTTAAAAGACTTATGCTGCTGCGGTAGCGTCAGCACCAGTAAGCAAAAGAACGGTCCAGGAGACCATTAAACAGAACGTCGAAAATGCTGTCCCAATACTTTTTACAAAACCAAAGAAGCGTGATGATGTCAAGAAGGCAAAAGAGAATTTCGAACAAAGTATAAATCCGCATGTAGATAAAATCAAAATAAACAATATTAGAACTACCAAAATGTACTAACTGTCGAAGTGGCCTCAACTGAGGAGAGTGCGAAAATAATGAACAACCCGAAATTAAAAGAATCATTCACATGTGAGAAACCACGAAAACGCCGCCCCCTGATGATGATGTACGACGTACCGTCGTACATGTCGCAGGACAACGTTACAGATTGCGTATATGCCCAAAACTTTGAGGATAAAATCACTCGTGAGGAGTTCAATGAACAACTAAAAATACGAATTAAAGCAGGTCCTCGTGACTGAAATACGGTTCACTATGCAATCGAGGTTGCACCTGCATTAAGAAAACAAATAATAATAACAAACAGATTATACATTGGTTATAATGCAGTATCAGTGAAGTATTATGCAGCCTTAGGTAAATGCTTTAAATGTCAAGACTATGGCCATGTTGCCAAATATTGTAACTTTCTGAAACCCATGTGTGGTAACTGCGGGTGTGATAGTTATGGGAAAAAGAACTGTGTAGGAGACACCTCACTTTGCACCACATGTAAATTCCGTAGTCGGACTTGTGACACTCCTCATAAGGAGTGTTTGATCTACAAGTTACTTCTACAGCGACTCATCCAGAGGACCGATTATGTCGACACGCTATAAGGTCACTCGTGGGAAGTCGCCGAACAAAACACTGAGAGATGCGGTAAGGTGGAGGAAACTACAACAGTCAATGTCCTCCTTGGACGGTGAGGGAGAGGATGAAGTAAAAGTCTATTCTGTTCCAGTGACAGCAGTACAGCAGGAGACGATGGACTTCTCCTGTCAGGTCAGGGGTTTCCTGGCCAGCAGGGGGAGTCCTCCAGGTTCGACGGTGGCGAAGGCGGCTGGGCCGGCGGGTTTCTCCTCCCTGGGCGGGGACTGCTCCTCGTGGGAGGAGAGGGAGATCTATGCTGTACCGGTGCCTGAAGTGCAGCCGGAAACGAGGGACTTCTCCTGTCAGGTCGGGTCCTTCCTGACTTCCACGGGTGGTCTTCCAGAGTCATCGGAGGCGTTGGCGGCCGAGGTGGCGGGTTCCTCCTCTCATCGAGATGGGGACCCGCGCTTGAGGGCGGAGCCGTCAGCGTCAGCGTCGGAGGGGCCTGCAAAGGAGACAGCTAAAGAGACTGTAGAGTTCATGAAAGTTGCCACAGATGTAGATAAAATAACTCTTGGTGATAGTGTAGAATTAATGATAGTAGCCACAAATGTAGATAAATTTATTCTTGGTGATGATGTAGAGGTAGATACAAGTGTAGTAGAAAAACGAACTTATAACAATTGCTCGCCTGGAAATACCTATACAATATGTGAGGAGACCCTACGGTTGTCAAGGCTTGAAAATGCACAAACTCTGAATGCCACATTGAGGCAGCTGGTTCGAGCTGGGCATCCTCACGAAAATGAAGTTACATACCCCACTCTGGAGGATGCAGACTGTATTCCTATAGAATACGCTGAATTATTAGATTTAGTCTCGAAAGTCTACATCCGACAGGGCAGGACATTTGAACTAAATAAAGTTTACAAAGACATGGTCAAAATGCATGGTAGAATTGCGTTTGATCCTGCCCAGACTTGGCCCGCAAGTAATTTTTATACCAGTTTCCCATGACCAGACTCAATATTTTACAGATAAACCCAATGCGGAGCTTATTGGTCACTCACGAGTTCTGCAAACTGGCCAAAGAATGATACAGTGATGTATTACTAATACAAGAATCATACTCTGTCTCTGGCAGGGTCTCAGGCTTTCCTGGTACAGCTCAGATAATCTCAATTCGTCAAAACCCAATGTCAGTCATTATCACTTTGAATAAGTTAATCAAAATTACAGTTCTTACTCAGTTTTGTAACACACATGTGACTGTGATTGAGATAAACTACTGTAACGCACATTGGTCTTTCATAAATGTTTATTGTCAATATAGAGACCCAATACATACATACCTGAGGCAATTGTCAACTGTCTTGCGTGTCCTAGCTGGCAAGCCACTCATCATCACAATGGATAATAATGCAAAATCCCCCCTCTCGCACAGCAGAGTCCAGGACCGTAGGGGTATTACACTTGAGGATTTTATCATGGAAAACCAACTGCATGTAATAAATCATCCTCGCTACCCTCCTACCTATAGGAGTCGAGCTGGGGCAGCTTCCCACATAGACGTGACGCTGAGTTCAATCAATGCAGCAAACAATATTCAGAGTTGGAAAGTCTTAGACAATCTCACAAGTGATCACAACATAATTGAATTTTCGACAGCATCACACGCGGAATACATGCCAGAGGGGTGGATGACGCAATATGACTATGGGAGAGCTGACTGGGACCTGCTGGAGGCAGAGTTCAATCCTCCAGAGCTGAGAGACGGCCCTTTTGATGTGGATGAGGCTGTTGAGGCCTTGGTTGTCTCTATCAAGGCGGCTGTGGCCGTGGCGATACCGACACAAAGGTGTCTCATATGCGAGGTTACCTCTCCATGGACACCAGAGCTTACTCGGCTCAGGCAGTCTATGAGATGAGCACATCCCAGCTATCAAGGGTCTTTCACCCAGGAGGAGATGCAATACCATCTTGCCTTGTACAGAAGACGGAAGTGGATCTTCAAAGAAACTTTAAAACAACATCACCAGCGAAGTTGGGAGGACTTTGTGAAGTCTCACCTCACCTTGGACCCATGGGGTACCCCATATAAAATGGTGAGAGAGAACATGTACTCTCCAATGCATCTTTCAACAGTAAGACTCAGAGACACTGACAGAATGACGGAAGACTGAGTTGAGACTGCTGAGGAGTTACTAAATGTGCTCCTCCCTGACTATCGACCAGAAACAGACAATGAGATGCAGCAGGAGATCAGAACGCAAGACCAGACGGAGTATAATAACAAACTTCAAGTGTACCCCTTCTCTGTTGAGGAGGTACAAGCAGCAATTCTCTCATTCGCCAAACCCAAAGCCCAGGGGCCGGACGCAATACCTGCGGAAGTTCTGCAGTATATTGTGCACAAGATGGCCCCAGGCCTTGCAAAGATATACAAAAGATGTTTGGAAACACAGTCCTTCCCAACCCACTGGAACACTGCTGAAGTTATAATAATAAAGAAGTCACTAAGAAAAAGTCCCCACGATGCCTAAGTCCTATAGGCCGATTTGCCTATTGGATGTCTTGGGGAAGACACTTGAGAAGCTGCCGGTCTCAAGGCTGTCGAGTCACAGGATCCTATGTGGAATGAGTGATCTGCAATACGGATTTCGTAAAGTAAAATCAACATCTGCTGCTGTAAACAAAGTCGCAAGTATTGTACACTCATCTACAAGGAAATACGTTCTTGGAGTCATGGTGGACATCTCCGGTGCCTCCAACAACCTGTGGTGGCCGGCACTCTTATCTCGTCTTCGGGAGATCGATTGTCTGGTAATGCTATACGGTTGCTTGAGGGATTACTGCTGGAACAGGTTTGCCAAAATCACGGCTCCTGGTGCTGTGGTGTTCAAGGACATATCTAATGGCTGTCCACAGGGCTCTGTGTGCGACCCTTTATTCTGGGATATAAACATGGATAGTCTATTGAGAACTCTTGAAGAGAACAATGTGGCACTGGGAGTCGCATATGCAGACGATCTCCTCGTCGTTATCGAGGGCGATAGTCGTACCGAAGTAGAGACAAATACAGGCCATGTTTCTGAGATCCCAGTAGAATAGTGTCGATCCTCAAAGCTGGAAATTACATCTCACAAATCTCATTACATTCTTCTTAAGGGCAAATTGGCCCGTGATCCAATCATAAGACTAGACAATGAAGTAGTGGCGCGATGCGAGTTGTGAAGTACCTGGGCGTCCTCATAGATGAGGGATGGAATTATGTGCCACGCATTGACCACGTTGCTTCCAAAGCCTTAGCGGTTTTAAATAAATTCATCAGTATAGCCCAATGGCCATTTCATCTTCCTTCGTTGGCAAGAAAGGTGTACCATATTTGCATATTAGTACCAATAGTTGGATATGGCTCCAGTGCCTGGGCCCACAAACTCACTCAGGTGAGGCCTGCATTGATGGTCAGGCGTATACAACGAAATGTTATTCTCATCTGCATAGGTGACTTTGGCACCACCCCAACAGACGCTCTTAGTATTATTATGGGCCTATGCCCACTGGACTTGATAATAAGGCAACACACAGCAATATACTGGCTGGCAAAACAGGACTATCCAAAAGTAGTAAAAATTATGGGTGAACATCTAAACAATATAAAAGAAATCAAGTAAAAGACAATTACATCATGGCAACAAAATGGGACACATCAGAGACAGGAAGGCGAATCTACGACTTCCTTCCAAACGTACAGGAGAGGTTAAATATTAAGCACTTAATACCTTCACAAGGTATAGTTCACTTTTTGACAGGACACGGCCCCTATCCTACATACTTCCACAGGATAGGTAGCCAAACAACATCTGAGTGTGTCTGTGGTGCCCCTATTGGGACGCCTGAACACGTGGTTTTTGAATGCCCAGACTTCGAACCGGTTGCCTCTGAATTAAGGCAGGAACTACCAAATCAGGATGTTGCATACATATTAAGAAACCCTGATGCCTATAAAGTTCTACAAAATCTAGTTGACTCAGTGTCCGCATTTGCTAAACTAATCTGTGAATAAATCTGCAGAGTTAAACCAGAGAAGAGCCGTACTCCTCAACAGGAGTGAGGAGTATCGAGCGGCAACCCATTTGAAATAAACTCAAATTATATCCTGGTGGGGGATGGAATGGCGGTTTTCCCTTGCCCATTGGAATTCTGTTAGCGAGGGATACCCATCCGACTCCTTCACTAAGCCAACAAAAAGTGTGCATGGACAGAAATGAGGGCAAGTAGAAAGAGATGGTGGGGCTCCCCGGTCTATGGTGACATAGACGCGTGGGATGCCCTGGGTGTTTCCAAAAGGCAGTTATTGCCTTCTTTCGAGTCCAAACCTAAAATACCTACACAAAACTTGACAACTTGACCGGACATTCGCTATCTATACAAACTAAGGCAATTATTAATCATTGTTGATCTTCTAATGTTAATAATTCCTCTGTGTGTATAATTAGCACATAGGTGCATGGGTTTTCTATTTTCATGTATCAAAGTTTTCTGTATATGTAGTTAGAGCAGAAGCGCATGTAGGTTGTATTTATTGTATGTAGTAGAAGTAGTATTGTGTAGTAAATGTTTAATAAAGGGTGGTGGCGGGAAGACAAAATACCAAAACACAGCAGTAGTTCTCTCGATAGTAGATGGCCCACCTCCTCGCGGTTAGGGACGGGCAATGCTCCTGGAAATCTGGAGCGGCTAAGAGGCCGAAGTTCAAATAATAAATGTAATAAATAACAGTTTTCTAGAATAGAAATACTGCTTTATGTAACATGTAGAATATTTTTGTACTTGGTACCCACTATTGTAAACTAGGCAGTGGGTAATGTATGTTACAAATATATTATAAAAAAATTGTCCCTATCTACTATCTAGCAAAACCACTGCCAAGGGAATGGGCTTGGATCAATTAGCGGGGAAAGAAGACCGTGTTCAGCTTGACTCTAGTCTGGCACTGTGAGGTGACATGAGAGGTGTAGCATAAGTGGGACATGGCAACATCGCCGGTGAAATACCACTACTTACTTTCTTTACTTACTCAGTTAGGCGGAGTGCGTGCGTCGTGGTATAACAACCCGGCGTCACGGTGTCCTCGAGCCAAGCGTGTTACGTTTCCATTCGCGCCGCGGCTCGGTGTCAGTGCGCCACAGCGTGCGGTGCGTGTAGGTGCAAACGTGCGCGTGCCGTGTGTCCCATGCGCGTAGGCGCGTCCGTGTGTGCGGCGCAGTTAACTCCCTCGAGTGATCAGATTCGAGGATACTGCCAGGCGGTGAGTTTCACTGGGCAGTACATCTGTCAAAAAATAACGCAGGTGTCCTAAGGCCAGCTCAGCGAGGACAAAAACCTCGTGTTGAGCAAAAGGGCAAAAGCTGGCTTGATCCCAATCTTCAGTACGCATAGGGACTGCGAAAGCACAGCCTATCGATCCTTTTGGTTTGGACAGTTTCCAGCAAGAGGTGTCAGAAAAGTTACCACAGGGATAACTGGCTTGTGGCCGCAAAGAGTTCATAGCGACGTCGCTTTTTGATCCTTCGACGTCGGCTCTTCCTATCACTGCGAAGCAGAATTCGCCAAGCATTGGATTGTTCAACCACTAATAGGGAACGTGAGCTGGGTTTAGACCATTGTGAGACAGGTTAGTTTTACCCTACTGATGACTGTGTCGTTGCGATAGTAATCGTGCTCAGTACGAGAGGAACCGTAGTTTCGGACATTTGGTTCACGCTCTCGGCCGAGCGGCCAGTGGTGCGAAGCTACCATCTGTGGGATTAAGCCTGAATGCCTCTAAGGCTGAATCCCGTCTAGAGAACGGCAACGATATCGCTAAGGAGTCCCGAGGGTCGAAAGGCTCGGAAATACGTGACTTTACTAGGCGTGGTCGACCCACGTGGCGCCGCACCATACGGGCCCAAGTTTTGTGTGGGACGGGACACTCGGGCAGCGTTGTCTGGGATCTGTTCCTGGCGCCACCCTGTTCTACTGGTCGACCATGGGTGTCTATATTTCGAAGTCGGGACGCGAAATCGCCTGTAGATGACTTAGTTACCAGGCGGGATGTTGTACTCAGTAGAGCAGTTGTCTCGCTCCGATCTGTTGAGACTCAGCCATAACTTGGGGGATTCGTCTTGTCGCGAGACGAGACCTCCGCAGCTGGGCGCCAGGGGCATGTATGCCTATTTTGTGTTTCATACCTCTGGGCGTATCGGTTTCTGCGGTCGCGATGCATCCAGGATGCTGCATTGGGTGCGGCGGGCTGTGGCGTATCGGTTTGCGGGACCCTCGCCGCCTGCGTGGGCGCTACAATGGGTGCCGGTGACGGCAGCCGGGCGCGCTGCGTAATGCCGCACTTCAGCATATCGCTTTGGGTGCCGATATTGGGGCGCGGTATCGGCACACCAGTCGGAGTGTCGCGTGGTGGCAGCAGTGTCGGGTGAGTGTCGTGCGGTGGTCGCGGTGCCCGGCAGGCAATGGTACGTTTTTCCTGGACCCACCGACATGTGGTAACATAGCGTACAAAGCAGTACGGTGAACTGCAATTTCTGTCCACTATGAATGTGAAATAAAATATGATAACGTCCCTGTTCCCATCGACTTCCTCTCCCACATTGACCGTACCTTCTCCTCCAATGTGATCGCCCCCGACCTCAACATCCATAGTCGTTCCGCTGCCCAGTTTCGGCGGTGGCATCGGTTCCTTTCTTCCCTTCAAGGCGACCTCATCCCCATCCCCCAGCACACCTGTCCCGAATCCAACTCCACTCCCGATGTTATCCTTTCCTCCCCTAACCTCCTTGGCCACATAACGTTGGATGTCCTGGAGCTTATTGGCAGCGACCATCTCCCTGTTCTCCTCACCATTTTAGACGGTCGTCGCCCCCGCCCCGACTCTCGTAATGACCCTCCCCCAAAGTACGTCCATGACTATTCCATTGCCAACTGGAATGCCTACCGGGATACCCTCTCCACCCAGGTCGATAGCCACCCCTTCACCTACCGCCACCCTGATGATGTAACCCATGCCGCCTCCTTTCTCCAGCAGACCTTGTGTGAGGCCATGGGGGCCCAGGTCCCTACCGTCGCCATATACCCCACCGTCCTACGTTACCCCCACAGGCTGTCCTCCTCCTCTGTGAATCCCGCCGTCTCTACCATGCCTTCCTCCACACGTGTGACCTGGACAGACTCCGACGCCACCGGAAACTCAAGCGACACATTCGAAATTTGCTCACGGCTAAGAAACGCCTGGACTGGCGACAGACATGCACCCGTTTAAATGCTACCCTGCCTATAAACTCGTCCAAGTTCTGGTCAGCCTTCTGTCACCTTACCGACACTAAACCCTCCCACTACTATCCTCTTCTCCATGATGATCACCCCTTCCCTGACACCCTTAGTAAGGCCAATCACTTTGCCTCTTACCTCTCCGATGTCTTTTCCATCCCTGATGATCCCCAGTTCGATTACTCTCTCTTCCTGGATGTCCGCGATCAAACTGACACCTCTGTCCCTCCACTCGCAACTGATTTCCAGTACTTTGACAACTTTGCACACACGGAACTCATTGCCCCTATCACTACACAGGATCTCATTGCTACACTCTGCACAAAACGCAACACCGCTCCTGGTCACGATCATGTCACCTACCGTGACCTTCGTCTCTTTCCTCTCCAGCCTGGCCAGGCCCTACAATGTAGTCCTGTCCACTGGTTACTGCCCTGACCTGTGGAAAAAAATCCTGTATCCTGATGTTCCTTAAACCTGGTAAACCGCCGTCCGCCGTCTCCTCCTACCATCCCATCAGCCTTACCTCGGTCTTCAGCAACATCCTGGAAGCTATCCTCACCTGCCACATCCGCCAGCATCTTCGCCAGCACCGCCTCTTTCCCGTTACCCAGTGTGGCTTTCGGCCATCCTTCTCTTCCAACGACCCTCTCCTTCACCTCACTCATCTCATTTCCGAACAGCTTAATTCCCATCGCTCCGCAATCATCCTCTCCCTGGACCTCGAATGTGCTTATGACCGTGTATGGCATTCCGGTCTCCATTCAAACTCCAAACCTTCGCCCTTCCCTTTAATTACGTCCATCTGATCGGCTACTTTTTCTCCCACCGTCCTTCCTACGTCACCATCCATAACACGGATTCCTACACCTTTTTTCCCTCTGCCGGTGTGCCCCAAGGCTCCGTCCTCTCTTCCCTTCTGTACCTTTTATATACGGCGGACATGCCGCTGTCGTCACCCCCTGTCCATCTTCTCCAGTTTACCAATGTCACCGCCTGCCTTGCCCATGCCCCCATCCTGCAGCGCTCCCAACATCTTCTCCAATCCCATCTTGACCGGTTCACTGCTTGGTGCAACCAGTGGTTGCTCAAGGTCAATCCCTCCAAAACCCAGGCGATCATTATAGGCAAAACCACCTCTTTCTTCCGCCTCCTTGATTTCTATCACACCGTCTATGGCCGCCCTATCGCCCTCACCCCCACCCTTAAGTACCTTGGCGTCAGCCTCGACCATCGACTCTCCTGGACGCCCCATCTCCGGACAATCCAAGCCAAGGTATGCTCCCAACTCCGTCTCCTCAAGCTCCTTTCTGGCCGTACGTGGGGTCTGGACCCCTCCATCATACTCTACAACTATAAAGCCTTCATCGGCTCTGTCCTTTGTTACGTCCATCCAGCCTGGATCTCCCCCCCCCCACCTCTTACAAATCCCTCCAAATCCTTGTACGCCATGCTCCCCGCCTCACCTATCGCATCCGTCTCGCCTCCCCCACGCGGGTCCTGTATAATCTCATTCCATTCCCCCACCTCCTCCTTTTCCTTGAGAGGATACAGATCCTGTACACCTCCCACAAACCCGATCGTCCTCATCCGCTTGTCCTGCTCATCCTCTCCCGCCCCCAACTGCTGCCGCACCTGTATTCCCACGTCCCACCTGGTCTCCGTCTCTCCATCCTCCTTACCCTCTCGCAAGGTGGCTTCTGCCAGCTCCCCTCACTGATGATGTCCTCCTCCCCTCCATATACCCCTCCTACCAACTTTGATCCTCCCTCCCTCTTCCTGTGTCTGTTTCTTGGGGCACCCTCTCTCCTTCCCCCCTTTCTCCCCACTCCTCCCCCGGGCTTCTCCTCCCCTGTCTCTCTACTCCTCCTCCCATCTCTTCAGCCATTGGCATCTTTCTTCTCCCCTCTACACCCACCCCTCTCACCTTTCTTCCCCTCTTGGCAGGTCCCTGCACTCGCACACGCTACGTGGACTTTTGCGCGCCAGAGATCATCGCCATATGTGTCTCGTGTGTGTGAAGTCGTTTTCCCATTCACTTGTGCCGTCGGATTCATCAGTGTTCTGTGCGCCGTGTCAACGTGTTTTCAGTGTCGTTATCGTCGATTGTGAACGGCTCCGTGTTTTTTGTGTATCTGTGACCACTATTTTCTGCCCGTCACTATTTTCATTCCGATTCTCCATTCTGTGTTCTGTTATTGTCAAAACTATGGCTCAAGAGCGGCGTAGCATGCCGCTGACAGCTTACCTGATTGATTGTTTAGGTATTACAATAACAATAAAGGAAAAAAAATTGCAGCCCACCCCTATATCTTACATTTCATGAAGAGTGATATCCCTTATGCCAAATTACCACTGTCCCTATACAGACAGCTCCGGCTGTCTCATGCTGTGGTCCTGCAAACTGTGCAGGCTCTTAGTTTGTAAAAGGCAATGTGGGGAAGGATGTGTCTCAAACAGCCTCTCCTTCTCAAGTGCCCATGCCTGTCTTCTTGAGGTGGAGCTGTTAAGCCTTCGGGCGACGGAAGGGTAGGGGTACGATGGTGTGTGAACAACTTGCACACCGGTTCTGATGGCTGCATTTGCTGTGGTGGGATCCTACCTCAAGTCGGCGAAGGCATCTCGCCTCGTCTTGTGTTCCGAGACATGCTCCGCCAAGCTGGGGTGTGGTGACATGTCCCCAGTCAGGTTAGATGGGTGCAGACCTCCGAACGTCTGGGGGACTGGCCCAGCACCTCAGTAGGAGAGGGTCTTTAGCCTTTGGTTGGAACTTGGCCTAGTAGGGGGCGAAGGACGGAGAGTGAATACGCTCTCCCGGAATTTTGATGTAAACGTGACAAGAGGAGAATTTGACGAACAGTTCAAGTTACACTTCAAAGTAGGCCCTCATAAGAAGTTAACAGTCCACGTGGAACTCGCCAGATTTATTGAAATTACTCACGATAGTGAGTCGGTAGTATGTTGGCTACTCTGCGTTGAACATAAAAGATTACCTGGCGGTGCCACGATGCACCAAGTGCCAGGATATAAATCACACTAATAAGTTTGTACGGCACCAGAAGTCATATGCGCCCATTGTGGCCTGTCGGGACATTGTAAGAAAGGCTGTCCTAACAAGGACAAAGCAGCAGTATGTGTACCATGCCGAAGACGAAGCCAAGAGCGGTGGACCTAAAGATTGTCCAACCTAGAGAATGTTCTTAGATAGACTTATGGTTGCACATGAGCTAAGGAAAGTAGCAGAACAAGAACGAATAGATGTTCTATTGGTACAAGAACCGAACTCCTGTGTGTGCAGGTCGAGTCCCTGGCTTTCCTGCTACAGCACAGTTGGTTTCCTTGGGTAAGAACGCCATGAGTGCAGTTATAATACTGAACAAAACTATTAAAACTACGATATTAAATCAATTCTGTACTGAGCATATTACAGTTCTTCAACTCAATTTGTTGTCTTACAGCATGCACGTTGTAAACGTCTACTGTCAGTTCAGACATGACATCAAGATTTATCTTGATTAGTTGAATTGGATTGTAGCTCTAGATGCCAATGCTAAGTCCCCACTCAGGCACAGTGATGTACAGGTCGGTAGGGGTGCGGAGCTTGTTGATTTGATAATGGAAATGTACATGAATGTGCTAAACTTGCCTGGGTACCCTCCAACCTACTCAGGGGGGGGGGGGGGTGCAACGTCAAATATTGATGTCACAGTTGCAAGCGAGAGGGCAGCACCCCACGTCCATAACTGGCAAGTAAGACAACACTTAACTACCAGTGATCATAACTGTATAGCATTTGAAATAGCGACAACCACCACGAATGTGCCAGGCGAGTGGGTGGAACAGTTTAATTATGCTCGGACAGACTGGGACCATCCCGTGCAGGTGTTCAGTCCTCCAGAGTTTGGAGAGGACATAGGTAACATTGATGAAGCTGTAGAGGAGCTTGTAAGCTCCGTGCAAACAGCTATCACACTGGCTGTACCTCGAATACCGCGATACATCTGCTGGGAGTCCACCTTGTGGATCCCTGAATTGACTGTGCTTAAACGGTCGGTCAGAAGCGCGAGAAGCAACTATCAAAGAAGCTTTGCCCACGACGAACGGCAATACCACGTGCGTATTTATCGTCGTCTGAAGCAGAGATATAAGGATCAGCTGGACGGTATAAGGCGCCTGTCCTGGGAAAGATTTGTGAAAAATCAGTTGGGAACAGACCCTTGGGGAGTTCCTTAGAAAATCGTTCGAGAAAAAATTAGATCGCCCATGATGTTATCTACACTACGTGCTGGGGATGGTGGCACGATCAAGAATTGGGAAGAAACAGCAAGACTGCTATTGGACACACTACTACCAGATGACATCGAGGACCAGGATTCGCACGAGCAGCGGGAAATACGCCAGGCGCTCTCGAATTCGTACATTAACGATACAAACGTAAACCCCTTCTCTGCAGAAGAGGTAGAAGCAGCCATCCACACCTTTGCAAGGAAGAAGGCACCTGGTCCTGATGGGATCCCTGTGGAGATCTTACAGGGACTCTCACATTGGTCGCCCCAGCACTAAGTCATATTTACAACATCTGTTTACAAAAGGGCTATTATTCACTAAAGTGGAAAACTGCAGGAGTCGTAATTATAATGCAGGGCCCTGACAAGGGTCCAACGATGCCGAAATTCTATCACCCTATCTGTCTGCTGGATGTGATGTGCAAGGCATTTGAGAAGTTGCTGGCTGACCGACTCTTGAGTCACTGAACTCTCCACGGTATGAGTGATAGGCAGTTCGGATTCCGAAAGGGTCGCTCCACTCAGGATGCGATCAATGCGGTTTGCCGGATTGTTAACTCTGCGACATCGAACTATGTTCTTGGCATAATGATAGACATCTCAGGGGCCTTCGACAACCTGTGGTGGTCAGCCCGCTTCTCTCGCCTAAGAGAGACTGGGTGCCCGCAGCTGCTGTATGGCTGTCTGGAGGCCTACTGTGATGGAGGAACTGCTAAAATAACGGCAACTTAAATATGGGCCCAGCAGTTAGAATTAATGGTCAGGCGGCGTGGTGACAGAGATATGCCCGTTACCTAGGGGTACCTCTAGATGAGAATTGGAGTTTCATTCCGCATATTGAGCAAAAAATGACAAAGTCCTTAGCTCTGTTCAATAAGATAATATCAATTGGACAAAGAAGATTTCATTTGCCATCAAAGGCAATAAATATCTATCACAACATTATATTGGCACCAAGAGTAGGGCATGCACCCAGTGTGTGGACCCACAGGTTATCTCTAGTGCTGCCTGCCACTGCTGTCAGGCGAATACCGAGGAACGTTCTGTTGAGACGCATTGGAGCATTCAACAAAAGTCCAACAGATGCACTATTGGTAATTATGGGTCTATGTCCACTAGCTCTGATAATAAGACAGCACGCAGCCTTCTACTGGCTGCGCAAACAGATCATCGACATGGTGCGAAATATAATGGGTAGTCCTATGGTAAGCGTCAAATCCATCCGAGAAAAAATGCTTGACATTTGGCAGGACGAATGGGATGGGTCCAGTACAGGCCGTAGAATCCATTGGTTTCTACTCACAGTGAGGGAAAGACTAAGGAACAATATATTGAAACCTTCACAGGGCCTAGTTGACTTCCTTACAGGCCACTGTCCCTATCCCACGTACCTGCATAAAATAGGGAAAAGGCCAACACTGGAGTGTGACTAGTGCCCACGAAGGATCGCCAGAACACACAGTGTTTGAGTGTCCAATATACTAACAGGCTGTCTCAGTTGAGAGACAACTTCTGCATACAAGGATTATAAATGATATATTGACAAATGGTGACTTGTTTCGCAATTTCGCAAAATTGGTGAATAAAATCTCAAGGGAGGCCCTGTGAGCATAAATTCGGAGAGGGTAAAAGCGCTTCAGATCTAATGCGCAATTGTAAATATATAAACGCTACGCTTGTTTAAGTCTTTGAATTATAGTAGCTATATCAGTATGGTGGTGGGGGGAATAAAACAGCAGTATAAATTGAGTGGTTTCATCTAGTAGTAGCGGCCGGCCTCCACGTGGCTAGGAACGGGCATCTCGATGGGAAGCTTCCAGAGAGGCTAAGAGGACAATCATTCATATATAGCACAATGTTGATTAATAAATAGATAGTGTGCATGCATTAATAAACCACTTCTGTAGTGCTAATAACAGAGATAGTCAATCTTAATACACCCACTCAAAAGTGTGAGAAAGTGTGTTTCATGGAAACACATAAACCATCCAAACTATGAGAACCAGAACGTGACATCGACTAATAAGACAGAATGTTCCATTCCGCCCACAAGCAACATCGCTCAGATCAGCCAACAACACCGACACATGGCCTACACAGTGGTGCACCCACCATCACCACAATACCTTGTGCCACAAGACAAACAATATAAGGAAAGAAAGGCACAGGTCTTCCACTCCCATGCTAAAGCCATGGAACTGGCGCACTGCCTGACGTGAGCCAAACATGCATCCTGACTTGACATATCTGACGCTGCTTGAGGCAGCCACCCACTGTCCTCACTATGAACGAACCCTGGGCCTGTACACCAGCCTTTAGCCCAAGTTGTGCCTTAACCTAACCCAAGCTGTGCCTTAACCTAACCCAAAATGTGCCTTAACCTACCCCAAGTTGTGCCTTAACCTAACCGACATTGTGCCTTAACCTAACCCAAGTTGTGCCATAAAATAACCCACGTTGTGCCTTAACCTAACCCACATTGTGCCTTAACCTAACCAACGTTGTGCCTTAACCTAACCCACGTTGTGCCTTAACCTGCACTGTGATTGCAATATGATTTGTTAAATTAATGTAGCGTTGCTTAACTGCAACCCTCTCGTCACAGTTCACTGCCCGCACTGTCAGGTGTCCTGCATATCGCTTCATGTTGTGGTGCGTACCCTCTTCTCAACATGTTGCGAGTGTTGCTTGCTTTCCACATGGTCCCGTTATCCACTGTAATGGGTACTGCAATACATCGCCTCCTCCCTTCTCAAGCTGGTCGTTCAGGAGTTTGCGTGTTCAATGAGCTTCGCATCTGTTCACTGGCATTCGGATGTCGACGCACTCAGTGTATGTTCTGGTATGGCCTGTGTCCACTGTCCGCTGATGTCGTACACCTAACCTACATACTGTACTGATCATCGGTCGTTACATACTGAATGACATACTGTGGCACATGTGTGACCATACAATGGCCGCACCCAACAACGCCGAACCACACGGACCTTATGTTGTACACGATGCTACTTGTCTCGTCTCCTCATTACAGCTAGATTGCACTGTGGTGCGACATAGAGACATGTGGGAGGGTTGCACGAAAGCATTGAATATAGCCCTGGATGGGGATCAGCGTGAGCCGTCTCCTGATTTAGTGACTCGTGTATTCCGATTTAGTCGTATTTTCTCACGCAACGTGATACCATGGTGCACCGCATTCCACATTTGCGACATGCTACAGAGGCCGGTTGACAGTCGGTCACGCAATGGGCATCGCATATGTACGCGGGCAACCTTCCACATGTTCTCTTGTCGTGCACACCTCACTCCGTGTATGTGGGCTGATGTAGCGTGTCGTGACGCATAACATACAGGCATGCAAGAATGGAGATGGACGTCTACGTTTGCTGCTGAAGATACGCAAATGAAATGGAAATCCGTTGTTGAGCGACCGGTTAGCTATACCCATCATACATACGAACGTGAATGGGCATGTGGATATGAAGTGATATGTGTCGGTGGCTGGGTGTGACTGTCCCCGGCCAGTGAGGGGGGGGGGGGGGCACCTGGCGTGCTGACCGCTCGCTGCGTAGGCGCACGCGCTACAGCGGGCTGGTCGTGGCGCACAATGGCAGGCGCGCCGGCCGACGAATGCGGCAGGCGGCGTAGCTGTGCGGCCAAAGTCGGTTCACCCGTGCCCGGTGGGAAGCACGGTGGACATCTGCAGTGTGCTGGTCTGATTGAGAACTGTGTGCATTGAGGATGCCGCCCAGCACTTGGCGCCACGATGCCATCTGCTGCTCGCTCGCCCTGGCGGTTCTCGCTGGTGGTTTGTATCGCAGCTGTGCGCTGTGCTGCGTGAGTTCGCTTCGGCACCCAAGTGGGGCTTTGCCCTTCTGTGATGCTGGCGTTGGAGCTGCCCGGTCACCGTTGGTGGTAGCGCGTTGTCTCCCGCCGGCGACGTCTACTCTCCTGACTTCGGGCGATTGCGCCTCTCTCGAACCCGACCAAGTACTTAAGACGGCGCTGCACGCCGCGGGGACCTGAGAGGGTTTCGAGGGGAGCTCTCCCTCCTCCTATTTGCAGGTTAAATGAGAGGACGCTTGCGTGTTCATGCAGGCCCTGGGACACAATCCCGGGAGGCCAGCTTCTCAGTTCTAATTGACACAGCCCCCTGGTTGATCCTGCCAGTAGTCATATGCTTGTCTCAAAGATTAAGCCATGCATGTCTCAGTACAAGCCGCATTAAGTTGAAACCACGAATGGCTGATTAAATCAGTTATGGTTCTGTAGATGGTACCCATGTTACTTGGATAACTGTGGTAACTTTAGAGCTAATACATAGAACAGAGTCCCGACCAGAGATGTAAGGGACCCTTTTATTAGATCAAAACCAATCTGTGGCTCGTCCGTTCCGTTTGCCTTGCTAGCTCTGAATAACTTTGGGCTGGTCGCACGATCCCCGTACTGGTGATGCGTCTTTCAAATGTCTGCAGTATCAACTGTCGATGTTAGGTTCTGCGCCAAACATGGTTGTAACAGATCAAGGGGAATCAGGGTTCGATTCTGGAGAGGGAGCCTGAGAAACGGCTACCACATCCAAGGAAGGCAGCCGACTCCCGGCATGGGGAGGTAATGACGAAAAATAACGATACGGGACTCATCCAAGGCCCCGTAATCGGAATGAGTACACTTTAAATCCTTTAACAAGTATCTATTGTAGGGCAAGTCTGGTGCCAGCAGCTGCGGTAATTCCAGCTCCAACAGCGTATATTAAAGTTGTTGCGGTTAAAAAGCTCGTAGTTGGATCTGTGTCCCACGCTGTTGGTTCACCGCCCGTCGGTGTTTAACTAGCATGTATCGTGGGACGTCCTACAGGTGGGGCGAGCCGAAGGCGTGCGACCGCCTCGTGTGTGCTCGAGCGTCCCAAGGCGATTCCATTGGCATCCTACCAGGGTGCTCTGTATTGAGTGTCTCGGTGGGCCGGCACGTTTACTTTGAACAAATTAGAGTGCTCAAAGCAGACAAACCCGGCTGAATACTGTGTGCATGGAATAATGGAATATGACCGAGGTTCTATTTTGTTGGTTTTCGGAACCCGAGGTAATGATTAACATGGACAGGCTGGGTAATTCGTATTGCGACGTTAGAGGTGAAATTCTTGGATCGTCGCAAGACGAACAGAACCCAAATCATTTGATAAGTAGGTTTTCATTAATCAAGAACGAAATTTAGAGGTTCGAAGGCGATCAGATACCGCCCTAGTTCTAACTATAAACGATGCCAGCCAGCGATCCTCCGCTGTTCCTCCGATAACTCGGCGGGCGGCCTCTGGGAAACCAAAGCTTTTGGATTCGGGGAAAATATGATTGCAAAGAAGGGCACCTCCAGGAGTGGAGCCTGCCTCCTAATTTGTGTCAACACGGGAAACCTCACCAGGCCCGGACACCGGAAGAATTGACAGATTGATAGCTCTTTCTTGATTCGGTGGGTGGTGGTGCATGGCCGTTCTTAGTTGGTGGAGCGATTTGTCTGGTTAATTCCGATAACGAACGAGACTCTAGCCTGCTAACTAGTAGCGTGACATCTTTCTTGCTGTCAGCGATTACTTTTCTTCTTAGAGGGACAGGCTGCTTCTAGCTGCACGAGATTGAGCAATAACAGGTATATGATACCCTTAGATGTTCTGGGCCGCTCGGGCGCTTCACTGAAGGAATCAGCGTGTCTTCGTAGGCCGAAAGGGCGGGGTAACCCGCTGAACCTCCTTCGTGCTAGTGATTGGGGCTTGCAGGTGTTCCCCTTTAACGAGGAATTTCCAGTAAGCGCCCAGTCAAACTCGCGTTGATTATGTCCCTGCCCTTTGTACACACCGCCTGTCGCTACTACTGATTGAATGATTTAGTGAGGTCTTACGACTGGTATGCGGCGTCGACTCTATCGTTGCCGATGCTGCCAGGAAGATGACCAAACCTGATCGTTTAGAGGAAGTAAAAGTCGTAACAAGGTTTCTATAGGTGAACGTGCAGAAGGATCTTTACCGACTGAACTGCATGTATTTCGATGTGCTTGTCGTGTCGCCCAACACGCTACCTGTACGGCAGTAGCCGTGGGCCGGTTTTGAATGACTTTCACTCGAGTGGCCGTCCCCTCCGGTGTTTACCAGTACGACGCCCATCGGTCGTGAGGCCGTTGGACGAAACACTGTAACAGGAGCCTTCAAACGCCTCAGTCCCGCCTATGCAACCGTTTTGAAAGTGACAGTGGAAACTAAAAAAGATCACCCAGGATGGTGGATCACTCGGCTCGTGGGTCGATTAAGAACGCAGCAAATTGCACATCGTCAAGTGAACTGTAGGAAATACGAACATCGATGTTTCGAACGCACATTGCGGTCCATGGATTCCGTTCACGGGCCACATCTGGCTTAGGGGCAGCTACGTATACTGAAGCGCGCGGCGTTTGTCCCGCTTCGGGGACCTGGGAGTGTCGTGCCCATCTGTGGGGCCGGGCGCGTCTGCTTAAACATGCGATGCACGCCCGTCGCCTGGCGGTTCGCATACCGGTACTGTCTCGGTAGTGTGAACAGCCCGCTGGCGGTGTGGCGTGCGACACCTCGCACAAAGACCTAAGTGCAGACGAGACTACCCTCTGAATTTGAGCATATTACTAAGCGGAGGAAAAGAGACTAACAAGGATTCCCCCAGTAGCAGCGAGCGAACAGGGAAGAGTCCAGCACCGAACCCCAGAGGCTGCTGCCTGTTGTGGCATGTGTTGCTTGGTACGGTCCACCGCCCCGACGCCTCACGCCAAGCCAAAGTCCAACTTCAATGAGGCCACGGCCTTTAGAGGGGGCCAGGCCCGTAGCAGCTGGTGCGAGTGTCAAAGGGATCTCTCCTTCGAGTCAGGTTGCTTGAGAGTGCCGCTCTAAGTGGGTGACCATCTGACCACGAGACCGATAGCGATAAGTACTGTGAGGGAATGTTCAAAAGAATTTTGAATACAGAGTACGTGAAACCGTTCTGGGGTAAACGTGAGAAGTCCATAAGGTCGAACGCGTGAGATTCACACCCATCCGGCCACTGGCACATGGGGTTGGCAGCGGGGTCATGTCTGGTTGCCTTTCCACTCGCTGTGGGGTGGGGCTGTTCCAGTGTGCAGTGGGCCGCACTTCTCCACTACTAGGACTTCACGACCCACTGGGTGCTGGCCTAAGGCCCAGGTATGCAGACTGTCCTTCTGCAGGCCTCATCTGTTGGGCAGAGCCCCGGTTTCGACGGTATATCTGGAGGAGTCCATTCGCCACTTTGGGCGCTTGGGCTCCCGGCAAGCGCACGCGATTCTTCCCAAATGACGGACCTACCTGCCCCGGACCCATGTCGCTGTTGGCTTTGGATGCTCTTGGGAGGAAAAATCGCTCCCGTCAGCAGCGCTTTATGTTTGGACAATTTCACGACCAGTCTTGAAACACGGACCAAGGAGTCTAACATATGTGCAAGTCATTGGGATGTACGAAACCTAAACGCGTAATGAAAGAGAAGGTATCGCCTTGCGTGAGCCGAGGGAGAAAGGGGCTTCCCGGCCTTCACGGGGTGGTGGCCTCCGCAATACTGGGACATCTCGTCGTCATTGCAAGGTGAGGCTCACCTAGAGCGTACATGTTGGTACCTGAAAGTTGGTGAACTATGCCTGGCCAGGACGAAATCAGGGAAATCCTGATGGAGGTCTGTAGATATTGTGATGGGCAAATCGATTGTCGGAGCTTGCTATAGGGGCGAGAGACAAATCAAACCATCTGGTAGGTGGTTCCCTCTGAAGTTTCCCTCAGGATAACTGGTGCTCGTACGAGTCTCATCCGGTAAAGCAAATAATTAGAAGCCTTGGGGCCGAAACGACCTCAACCTATTCTCAAACTTTAAATGGGCGAAATCTCCAGCTTGCTTTATATGCTGAAGCCATGAGCAAACGACTCGGATCTGAGTGGCAAGTGGGCCACTTTTGATAAGCAGAACTGGCGCTGTGGGATGAACCAAACGCCGAGTTAAGGCGCCCGAATCAACGCTCATGGGAAACCATGAAAGGTGTTGGTTGCTTAAGGCAGCAGGATGCTGGCTCCGGAATCCACTAAGGAGTGTGTAACAACTTACCTGCCGAAGCAACTAGCCCTGAAAATGGATGGCGCTGAAGTGTCGAGCCTATACTCGGCCAAAAGTCTGGCAGTCATGGCCAGTCCTCGCGGCCTGCCGCGAAACCCTGACGAGTAGGAGCGTCGCGGTGGTGGGTGCAGAAGGGTCTGGGCATGAGCCTGCATGGAGCCGCCATCTTGGTGGTAGTAGCAAATATTCCAGCGAGGCACTGGAGGGCAGAAGCGGAGAGGGTTTTGTGTGAACAGCCATTGCACATGAGTCAGTCGATCCTAAGCGCTAGGAGAAATCCGATGATGATGGGGACGGTCAAAGCATGATGCACTTTGTGCTGCCCCCGTTGGGAATCCGGTTCCTATTCGGGAACCCGGCAGCAGAACTGATTCAAATCAGGACCCTCTTTTAGAGATACTCATCAGGGTAACCCAAAAGGATCCAGAGACGCCATCAGGAGACCGGGAAAAGTTTTCCTTTCTGCATGAGTGTTCAAGTTCCCTGGAATCTTCTAGGAGGGAGACAGGGTTTGGAACGCAAAGAGCACAGTAGTTGCGGTGGTGTCCCAATGTCCGCTCTGACCTTGAAAATCCGGGAGAGGGCCACGTGGAGGTGTCACGCTGGTTCATACCCATATCCACAGCTGGTCTCCAATGTGAAGAGCCTCTAGTCGATAGAATAATGTAGGTAAGGGAAGTCGGCAAATTGGGTCCGTAACTTCGAGATAAAGATTGTCTGTGAGGATCAAGGCATGTCGGGCTTGGTCGGAAAGTGGGTCAGGGCTTACGTGCCAGGCCTGGATGAGGCGAGTGTGGTAGGGGTGCCAGTAAGTGCAGTAGTTTAGCACGGGTGTGGTCTGCTCTCGCCGTTGGTCGGCCTCGTGATGACCGGCGGTGCTTCAACCTGTCTGCAGGATCCGAGCTCGGTCCTGTGCCTTGGCCTCCCAGGGATCTTCCTTGCTGCGAGGCCATGTCCACCTTAGCGTGCTCCTCCGGTGGCGCATAGGTGTGCAGGTTATGTTCGGCGCCATTCAACAATCAACTCAGAACTGGCAAGGACTGGGGGAATTCGACTGTCTAATTAAGACAAAGCATTGCGATGGCCCACTTGGGTGTTGACGCAATGTGATTTCTGCCCAGTGCTCTGAATGTAAATGTGAAGAAAATCAAGCAAGAGCGGGTAAACGGCGGGAAAAACGGTCTCCGGGTCCACCGCCACCACCAACACCCAGCGGCCGCCAACGCAGAAATCGTCATGGAGAGACATCGCGCGAGGTGGACAGAAGAAGAGGTCCTGTCACTCGCCAAAGCAGAGGCCGAACTGTTCCTTGTGAGGGACGCTTGGTTCTTCTTTGTCAGTCAAGAACTGACTAGGATGTTCCCCGACCGAACGCTCGAGGCAATCAAGTGCCAACGGCGGAAGGCTGCCCACAAGCAGCTTGTCCGCGAGTTTATGGAGGCGCTTGAGGTCGGTTGGGGGGAAGAGCTGGCGTCCCGCCGAAGAGCGGCGAGGCCGCTGCCTGACACAGGCGATGACGCTGCGCCACCCAGTGACGCAGCTGACGACTTCGCGGACGACACCACTGGGCCGCCGCCATAGTGGCCGTCTTACGCCTACATCTGGTAGCATCTAGCTGGGCTGCCTGCTTCCGCTCAGCGTTTCTCTGCTCTGGACCAAGTCATCGGTCTGGCACCGGGAACGCCTCCCAAAGTCATCCTGGGCATGCTCCCGGATGCCCTTCTGTCGGTCAGGTCCAGAGGGGAGAGGAGGAGTACGAGAGCACAGAAGCTGCCCCAACCACTGAAGCGGCCGCCTGCCGCTCCGCCACAGCAGAGGCGCAAACGGCGCCGATGGGAGTACGCGAAGACACAGGGTGCCTTCCGAAGCTCGCGTGCACGTTGCGTGCTTGGCCTCTTCGATGGCACCCTGCTGCAGTCGCCACCCAACATCCCCGGTCTGCTGGACTTGTAGGCAGACCTCTTCACAAAGAATCCCATCTCCACTGTGGGCTTCATCCATGATTGCCTCCTGCCGCTTTCGGAGCCTGTCGGTCTTGAGTACCTGTGGGGGCTGGTCACACATGAGAAGGTCGCGGCTGCCTTGCCACCCAGGGGATCAGCAACTGGTCCGGAAGGCATTACTCCAGCTGAGCTGCGGCGCCTGCCGCATGAAGTCCTCGTCAAACTAATGAATCTCATCCTACTGGCCTGTGCCCTTCCTGAGCGTCTGCTCCGCGCGCGCACTTCCCTTCTCCCCAAAACGGCTGCACCAAAATCCCATGCTGACTTTCGCCCCATTATGGTCTGCTCGGTGCTGGCGCGGACCTTCCATAAGGTTCTCGCGTCGCGCCTGATGAGCACATGTGCTGTGGACGAACGTCAGCGGGCATTCATCCCCTGGCATGGGATGTTGAAGAACACCTTCATCCTGGACACTACTCTCACCAACACAGTCCGCTCCTACTGCTCTGTCTTTGTGGCGTCGATCGATGTTTCTAAAGCATTTGATTCGGTGGATCATGCTGCCCTTCGCCCAGTGCTGAGAGCTCATGGCCTGCCAGATTGAGCGGCAGCATGACGGTGATAGCTGGCGGCGCCAGGGTGGCGTGTCTGTGCAGCCGTCACGGGGCGTCGGTCAGGGCGATCCTCTCTCCCCCTCCTTGGGAGGGACGCGTATCTAGTGCCAAGCAGGAGCCTTACGTACCACAATACCTTGTCTGCAGCAGGACTGATGGTGACTCCTTTCTTACGACAAAGCCTTAGTTTTTTGTGGAACATCTGGGGGATAAGTTTGGGGAAGTGGCGGCGTTGTCTAAAATGAGGAATGGGTCCATCCTCCTCAAGACATCCTCCCCAGCCCAGTCACGGGCGTTGCTCTTGTGTGATAAGCTGGGAGATGTCCCTGTTTCCATTACTCCCCACAATAGCTTAAATATGGTTCAAGAGTTTTTTTACCATCGCGACCTATTGTTACAATCCGACGACGAGCTGAGTGCGATGATTCCAGTGGTGGAAGTTTGAGCATATGTCCTCCCATTGCCCATCCAGCGCCACATGTCGAGATTGGGTCCGCCCCTCTCATTCCGATTCTCCATGTGCTCGTCCGCCTGTATGTGTCAACTGTGGGGAGCACCGCTGTCCATGCTCGCCAGATTGCCCCGTTCTTCATAAGGAGAGGAAGATAATGGAATTTAAGACCCTGGATCGGCTTACTCATAGCGAGGCAAAAGTCAAATTTGAAAGATTGTATCCTGTTCCCCTTCAAACATCTTATGCTGCAGCCACATTATCGTCCTGACATCTCTGACTCCTTCAGTGGGCCCTTGGGGCTGTGCATCTCTGTCTGCCCCCCTAGTGTCTGGGGGCAAGCCTTCCTCTGTTGCTCCCTTTGCTGTTGGGGCCAAACCTTCCTTTGTTGCCCCCTTAGCTGTTGGGAGCAAACCCTCTTCTGTCGCTCCCCCCACACATACTTCGGGAGTGACATCTGCTCAAAAACCAGGGCGCTCGATCCCTCCCCCTCCTTCACCGCTGGCGTTGACTCTGCCGGTTCCTCTCTCGCAGAAGGGGTACCTCGGGCTCTCCCTTCCTTCGTTTCTTCTCCTACCCAGCTGTCTGTCAGCCAGTGGTTGAAGGTTCCACCACCTGCTGGTCGTATGGCTTCTGCGTCGTCGTCAGCCTCCGACGCTCCATCAGAGAAGCTCTCCCAGCCCTCTAACCCAAAGGACAGATGCGAGAAGAAGGAACGGAACGTGCCCAAGAAGTAGGACGTTCCGGCGGTTTCAGTACAGACTGCAGTACATAGTTCTGGCTCTGGAGATGAGGCGGAGATCCTTGCATCTGCCGCGGATCTCGCACTCACAGAACCCTCAGGGGCCTTTCTTATGGACGCACCTGACTCTCCCCCGGTGGCGGCCATTGGCTCTGAGGCGCCGTCTGCCTCTTAGTCGCCTTCACAACCCCCTGTCCCTTCCTGCTTCCATTCTCCAGTGGAATTGCGGCGGTTATTTCCGCCACTGCCTGAGCTCCGGATGCTTCTGAGTGCTTCCCCTGTTCTCTGCATTGCTATTCAGCAATGTAGACCCCGCTCTTCGCAGTTATCGGGGATACTATAAGAACCGCGCTGCCTGTCAACGAGCTTCAGGTGGAGTTTGCCTCTCTGTTCACCACTCTGTCTGTAGCTCGCCTGTACCCCTTCTGACGCCTTTAGAGGCAGTCGCTGTCAGGGTTGAGCTCTCGCCGGCTATTACTGTTTGCTCTGTTTACGTTCCTCCGGATGGGGAGCTCCCCCAACATGTTTTGGCTGCGCTGCTGGCTCAACTCCTGCCACCATTGCTGCTTCTGGGCGATTTCAATGCCCACAACCCTCTATGGGGTGGGACTGTCTCTGACGACTGAGGTCGTGCCGTGGAGGATGTGTTGGGTCAGCTCGACCTTAGCCTCTTGAGCACCAGTGCTCCCACGCATTTCAATGTGGCCAATGGCTCGTTCACAGCCATTGATCTCTCTCTTTGCAGCCCAGAACTTGACCCAACCCCCCACTGGAAGGGTGCATCGTGACCTGTTGGTAGTGACCATTTTCTCATCTATTTGTCACTGGCAGTGTGTCATTCTTCTGGGCGCCTGCCGTGTTGGGCTCTCAACAGGGCTGACTGGTCAGCTTTTACTTCCGCTGCCACCATTGTTTCTCCACCACAGATATTGACGAGGTGGTCCATGTCTTGACCACATCAATTATTTCTGAGGCCGAGGCTGCCATCCCCCACTCTTCTGGACTCCCTCGGAAGAAGGCTGTTCCCTGGTGGTCGCCGGAGATTGCTGAGGCTATTTGCGACTGTAGGCGGGCTCTCCAGCGTCATAGGCGGACTCTGGAGACCCTCATCACCTTTAAGAGGCTCCGTGCCTTAACCCGTCGTCTTATTGCACGGTGTAAGCAGGAGTGCTGGGAGAGGTATGTCTCATCCTTGGGCTCCCGTGTCTCCCCCTCGCTCGTATGGTCCCGCATCCGGCGGATTTATGGATACCAGACTCCTATGGGTGTCCCTGGAATCTGCCTGGACGGCGCTGTCTGCACAGACGCTGCCGCCATTCCTGACCACCTTGCCGCGCACTTTGCTACGAGCTCTGTGACTGCAACTTACCCCCCCACCATTCGTTCTCTAAAGGAGCGCGCCGAGTGGACGCCATTATCATTCCACACACGTCGTTCTGAAAAATACAATGTTCCTTTCAGAGAGAGGCAATTCCTCGGTGCCCTCGCCGATTGCCCTGATACAGCACCGGGACCATACTGCATCCACGCGTAGATGCTGAAGCATCTCTCCAGGGACTGCCAGAGACACATCCTCCCCATCTTTAACCGCATTTGTAGCGAGGGCGTGTTCCCGTCGCAATGGCGAGAGGGTGTTATTGTCCCCATCTTGAAGCCCGGTGCGGACCCTCTGGCGGCGGACAGCTATCGTCCCATTACCCTCACCAACGCTTTGTGTAAATTGCTCGTACGTATGGTGGGGCGGCACTTCTGTTGGGTCCTTGAGAGACGCAGTCCCCTCGCTCCATCACAGGATGGCTTCCGTCGGGGCCGATCTACTGCGAACAATTTGGTGTGGCTGGAATCTGTTATCCGTACGGCCTTTGCCCGCCATCAGCACCTCGTTGCTGAATTTTTTGATCTGCGGAAGGCATATGACACAACATGGAGGCATCACATCCTTGCAACGATGCATGAGTGGGGTCTTCGTGGTCAGCTCCGAGCTTTCGTTCGAAACCATTTATTACGCCGGTCTTTCCGGGTGCAAGTCGGTGCCGCCTCTAGTTCATCTTATATATAGGAAAATGGGGTCACGCAGGGCTTGGTGTTGAGGGTCTCCTTATTTCTAGTGGCCATTAATGGTCTGGCTGCAGCCGTGGGGTTGTCAGTGTCTCCTTCTTTGTATGCTGACGAGTTCTGCATCTCATTTATCTCTACGACTATGGGAGTCGCCGAACGCAGGCTGCATCATGGACTCTGACTCATGGTTTTCAGTTCTCTGCAGCAAAGACTCGAGTTATGCACTTCTGCAGGCGTCAGACAGTCCACCCTCATCCTGAACTTTGCCTCGACAGCCATCTACTTGAAGTGGTGGACACTAGCCACTTCTTAGGACTTGTCGTTGATGCCCGGCTCACATGGGTTCCTCATATTACTCAGCTGAAGCAAAAGTGCTGGCTGCAGCTCAACGCCCTCCGCTGCCTGAGCCATGCATCTTGGGGTGCAGATCGCTGCACGCTGTTGCGATTGTACAGAGGCTTTGTGGAGTCCAGGCTTGATTATGGGAGCCTGGCCTTTGGGTCTGCATCACCCTCAGTGTTGACGTTGTTGGACCCCATAAACCACTGTGGGGTTCGGCTTGCAACTGGCGCTTTCTGTACGAGACCTGTGTATAGTCTACTGGTGGAGGCCGGGATTCCCCCACTGCGGATTCGCCGCCACCGACTGCTCGCCGACTATGCTGTCCACATGCATTGCTCGCTGGGCCATCCCAATCATCGCCTGCTTTTCCCTGCCATGGTCCTCCCTCTGCCTGAATGGCGAACTAGGTCTGGGCTTTCCATTGCTGTCCACGTCCAGTCCCTGCTGTCCGATCTGGGGTAATAACCTCTTCTGCTTCCCTTCCAGGTCCGTGCACCCACGCCTCCCTGGTGTATGCCCCTGCCGTCCTTCCGTCTGGACTTGGCACTGGAACCCAAGGACTCGGTTCCGCCTGTGGCCCTCCGTCGCCGTTTTCTTGCGCTCCTCGCCTCATTTTCAGGCTGTGAGTCTGTCTACACTGATGGTTCCCTGGTAGATGGTTGTACTGCCTACGCTTTTGCTCACGCTGCCTATGTTGAACAGCGCTCCTTGCCAGCTGGCAGCAGTATTTTTACTGCAGAGCTGGTGGCCATATTGCGCGCTCTTGAGCATATGCATTCCTGCTCAGGTACCTCGATCGTCATCTGTAGTGACTCCTTGAGCAGCCTCCAGGCTATCGACCGCTGCTATACCTCTTCTCCTCTGGTATCCTTTATTCAGGAGTCTGTTTTTGCCATTTCCCACTCTGGTCGTTTGGTCGTCTTTGTTTGGACGTCAGGTCACGTTGGCATCGTGGGGAACGAACGTGTCGACAGGCTGGACAAAGGGGCGATCGGCGCCCCCACTTTGGAGATCGGCCTCCCAGCTCGTGATCTGCAGCTGGTGTTTCGCTGTAAGGTGCTTGGGATGTGGCATGATGTGTGGCGTAGCCTGACATCGCCGAATTAACTGCGGGCTGTTAAGGAGACGACCGATGTGTGGCGGTCCTCCCTGCGGGCTTCTTGCAGGGACTCTGTCGTCCTGTGTCGGCTCCGCATCGGCCATACCTACCTGACGCACGGCTATCTTTTGTGTCAGGAGGATACCCCCTGTGTAAGTGTGAGTCCCAGTTGACGGTTGCCCACATTTTGTTGGAGTGTCCCCGCCTGCGCACCCTCCGGCAGTCTTTTAATCTCCCGGGCACATTGCCTTTGGTTTTATGCGACGATGCCTCCATGGCTGACGACGTTTTAAATTTTATCCGTGGTAGTCCTTTTTATGGTTCCATTTAGGGAGGTCCTGCACCTTTCCCTTTCTGTGTCTCTTGTCCTCGAGTCTCTCATAATTGGTTGTAGATTTTAGTGTGTATTCGGATGGTTGACTTTCCCTTTTTTGTTCTCATGGTCAGTCAACCAGTCTCCGGCCCTCTTCTTTTCTTCCGTTTCATTCTGTCTGATGTTCGTCTGTACTCTTCTTGTCTCTAGCGTTTGCTGCCACATTGGTGTTCTTTCAGTGACTGGGGGGAGGGGCGTCTCCTCCCCCCTTGGGGTTTTACCTGCTCCATAAATTTTCGTCTCGCCTGTTTTTGGAATGGGGGACTGATGACCTTAGCTGTTTAGTCCCCCTTAAACATCCCAACAACAACAACAACAACAGAAGGCTGCTTATTACGACACGCCGTCCATCCGGCGTGCCGTCTCCAACCTGCACCGTGACGTCGAGGAGGTGATTGTGTCCACCGCAACGTTGAAATGGAGGGGCGCATGGTCTCCAGTGTTGGCGACGGACCTCTTGGAGTTCGGCTTTCAACCCCGAGAACTGGTGGTACTGCGGAGCAAAGGCTGATGCCACGAGCAGGAGTCGTCACAGGCTGCTGGATAATCTTCTGCCTTGACTCCTGGGGCCTATCAACAGGAGGAATCCCGTCTTTATTCTCTTTTCCTGTCTTTCATATTTGTGTTTCCTTTCTATATACATATGTTTTATCATGGTGTTCGCCCTGTAAGTCCCCACTCCAGTGGTGGACATTGGCGAGGTACACAACACCTACTTACCTGATATCCTATGTTTGTTTATTTATGTATGTATTATTCCATTGGAATAAAGACGGCTTGAATAGCCAAACGCCTCATCATCTAATTAGTGACACACAGGAATGGATTAACGAGGTTCCCGCTGTCCCTATCGGTCTCTGTGCAGAATCAGGACACACTTTCAAAGAATGCACAAAAAAGAACCAACAGGCCCAACGTGCAAACTGCAAGCATGCAAAGAAGCCGCATACTAATGCAGTGACTGATAAAACCTACCCAGAATACATTAGGACCAAGACAGTACAAAACAGTAGAACTGACTATGGACAATAACAACAATTGAGGGCTACTATGAGGAAGAAGAATGCAGACAGAAACACAGTAGAGAGACATAAAAATACTACAGTTAAATAGCGAAGAAAGTACTCCGTCCAAAACATGGCAAAGGAAATGTATTGAGTAACGTAAAAGTCACGGACCAGACTACAACAATAACATGGAAGGAGACTATAAGGTCATTGCTACAGAGCCTGATTCCTGACGACAATGCAGATGAGGACACTGTCGACCAGCAGGTGGTGAAGATGGCCAATGAGGATTATGAAAACAGTGACATAGACCCCGAATTCACGCCAGATGAAATAGGGACTGCCATAAAGGCCTGTAAACCAGGCAAAGCGCCAGGCCCAGATGAAATTGACGACAAAATAATAAAGAGGGTCTGGCACACGAGTCCCCATCTCCTGGTATACCTATATAACAGCTGTCTGCAGGAAAGAAAGGTCCTGGATGAGTGGAAAAAGGGTAGTGTGTGTATTCTGCTCAAATCAGAAGAAAAACCCAGGGATGAGTCGAAGTCATACCGCCAAATATGCCTGCTCCCTATCATAGCGAAGGTCTTAGAACGCCTAGTTGTAAATCGCCTTGACAATTTGTAAGATGAATCAGGGCTGAAGGCCACAAACCAATTTGCCTCCATAAAGGTGCCTCAACTGAAATGGCCATTAGGCAGCTCCTAAGTAACGTTCAATGTGATGAGATGTAGTGGTTATCTTTGTGGACATAGCAGGTGCCTTCGACAACCTCTGGTGGCCTAGTGTCATGAGAAGCCTAAGAGAAATCCAGTGCCAGTGTAACTTCTATGGTCTGATGGTGGACTATTTTAAGAACAGAACAGTTAGAGTTAATGACAGGGCCCAATGTATAGAGAAAACAGTCACCAAGGGATGCCCAAAAGGCTCCATTTGTGGCCCATTCCTATGGAACCTTGTCTTCGACGAGATAGTAAACGAAAATGAGGGTGATCAATGGACAAAAGTGGCATTTGCTGATGACCTAGCCATTATCGTTAGAGGGCAGAGCCGTAAACAAGTAGAAGACCGACCAATGCGGCCAACAATTCCATTCGAGGGGGGAAACATAAAGTTCATCTCAGAGGCCACATGACTCAGTGTAACCCTTTATGAAAGACTCATTTTCACACCACATGTGAAAAACATCCAGAGAAAGTTAGGTGCCATCTCAGGCTTGCTATTGATGGTTATTAGAACAGAGTGGGGCCTGCAAACGAAGTCCCTAAAACTGATATACCAGGGCTTATGCCTCTCTGTCTGTAGATACAATGCAGCAGCATGGGCACATCGCACAAAGCACAGGTATGTTAAAAGGATACCGGATGCAATACAAAGGTCATTTCTATTGCAGATGACCAAAGCTCGCAGGACAGTGTCATCTGATGCCCTACAGATGTGAACAGGAAGCTTGCCAGTGGACCTAGAGATAGATAAGGCAGCCTTGCTATACTATGCAAGACATGAGGTGGCTGGCCTGGTTACCAGGTTCCAAGCTCCAAGAAACATCGCTTGGTAAAATCCCAGATGTAGTACTAAAAAAAGAATAAAGTGTATGTTGGGAGGAGTGGCAGAACAGATGGAACCAGGGACTGACTGGAAGGGAAACCTACAACTGGGTACCAGACATGGGAATGTGGCAGAAAGGCTGGTGGAGGGCGATAGTTCCACCATACTCCCTAACCTGCTTGCTGACAGACCATGGGCTGAAAAAGAAGATCTGCGACCTGGGGGTAGAGGATGTACATGTGGTGAAGAAGAAGAAGACACAAACCACATGCTCTACACCTGCACACAATATGCAGAGCCCAGAGGTAAGCTCATTGAGGCAGCAGGACCTGAATCCTTCAGGAGTAAACAAACACTGCTACAAACAAAGGAGAGCTACTCAGCAATCAAGTCATTTGCTGAGGAAGCTTTTGACATCAGAGAAGTTACCATGATCCTCAGTGACCTGGCTTAAAACAGCTAGGTTCTCTCGATATTCAGAACAGCGACCATAGAGATCAAGGGAGCGTAAATGATAAAAGCACAGAACGACACCCATGATTCCGAAACAGCCCTGAAGTCTTGCGCACTTGGAGGAGTCATGGCTGAGTGTGGAGAGGTGACGAGCTGCCTCTCAGATCCACTGATGATGCCTCTACATGGATCCTGGGACACCAGTGGCGAGAAGGGCATGTCGGAGTGGAAAAGTAACAAACATATTGACAGAAACTGGCCGAGTCCTGGGAAACTGGCGATCGACAGCATGAGGGCCTGGCCAGCCTGGAGACTACAGGTCGTCCCCCTGAGCACCTCCTTATTATGAACATGCTGTAAGTGGATGCTATACTACTGACGAATGGGGTCGCCATTAGCAGTGGCGGCGCCGCCTCCACGTAGTTCCCCGAGGGCACCTAATGGGGTGGCTAAAGGCGCTCTTCAAATGAAAGGTCCATTCTCCCAGAAAGGTGGTATTTTTTTCGAACTGGTTCCCTTCATTGTGGTGGAGTTGGGTAGTAGATACATGGGTTGGACTTGAAGGGAGTATGAGCGAAAGCTCGGGGATCTCTGATGATAATCCACATCTTGCAAGGGGAAACCCAACCCAGTGCAGCCATGTACAATACTGTCCCTATGTACTCGTATTCCGCGTCTTCGTCTCGTGCGGTCGAGCGTCGCGTGCGCTCCCATTCTTTCGTCGTTTTGGGTGGGTAAAACATGTGCGATCGATCTGAAATTTGGAACATATCTTTGTGTTGTACCACCACAACCCGTGTAGAAGAATATTCGATGTCACTTAACCGTTTGTGAATTATCGTGACATTCGAAAAATTTTAAATTACGTGTGTTTCGGCGTATTTAGGGAGTTTGTGGTGTTTGTAATGTGCTTCGCCGACGCAGACTACATCGTGTGACGTCGCTGATGCATCACCTGCCTCGTCCAACAGGTATTTCTATCAATTTGTTTCAAAAATTCCATGTTCTTCTAATCCCATTATGTACGTCAATCTCGTGAATTCTTGCCACCTGAGTGGTACTGAAGGGGCGCAGTAACCGTATTTTGATTGATAATGCACGGTAAAGTGGTCCACTGTGCCTAGGAACTGCTTTTTTTGGTGGTCGTGTCTGCCACGCGTCTTCGAGCGCTCCGCGTGTGTTGAGAAATCCGTTGCCATCCGTCCAGTTCCAGTTTTTATCTAGGTTCCAAGCACACAGATGTATTCTTGAGGCCCCTGTCTATCGGATAGTGTTAGGTTAGGAAAATCTGTTGCAAGGTTAAGTCGTGTAGGCCCTGCTGGGCTCTTTATCCAGGGATAGTGGTAGACTTGCCAACAGAAAACTGAGCTCTCCATAGTGATCGCCCCAAAATGGGGCCTACTAAGGACACTGTAGGGGCTGCAAGTCGACCTGGACGAAACTTGGTTGTTCCTGGTGACAAGGACAACTGAGCGTCATGTACTGACCTTCAGACAATGGAAAACATAAGAGAGGAGAAGGAAGCTTTCTTGTTTAATAAGCAGAACATAAAATAAACAATGCCCAGAAGTTTATCCTAGGAAAACTCTCAGTGTATGAACAGATACTGAAGAAGTATGAGATGGAGGTTCTTGCACTTAAAACAGAGTTTCGATGTTCGAAGGCCCCCCAAACAGGAACATCATCACTGGTTGAAAGCTATGCCAACAAGGTGTCTGCAAAATCTTCAGCACCCAAACAGCAGCTGGTAAAACCGCAACAGCCTAATGTCCTAATGATAAAACCGGCAGAAGAAGTCCAGAAATCTGAGAAGGAACTCGAAGAAACGGTAAAGAACCTTGTTGCAACATCACTGAAAGACATACGTATTTACAAATGCAGGTCAATAAAGGACAAAGATATGTTCTTGGCCGGCTGCGATGGCCTTGTGGTTCTAGCACTGCAGTCTGGAAATGTGGGGCTGCTACGGTCGCAGGTTCGAATCCTGCCTCTGGCATGGATGTGTGTGATGTCCTTAGGTTAGTTAGGTTTAAGTAGTTCTAAGTTCTAGGGGACTGATGACCTAAGATGTTAAGTCCCATAGTGTCAGAGCCATTTGAACAATTTTTTATTGTTCTTGAAGTCCCTAATGATCAGGATGTCGAGAAAATAAGGAAGTTCGAAGACATCTCACAATCAGGCATCAATGTCTCTGATCAAAAAAAAAAAAAAAAAAGAAAAAAAGGAAGATAATTATCTTTGATGTAAACAGAAATACAAGCGAACGAAGATAAACTCAAAATGGAACTGTTTGAGAGAAATCTCTCCAACATGAATGTGACACAGGAAGACATTATGGATGGCGTAAGAGTGCTATTCAAGACTGGCCCAAGAAACCGTGAGGAAGCAAACATGGTACTGCAGGTGTCATCATAACTCTGGAGCAAAATAGTACAATATGGTAGGGTCTACATAAACTGCAATTCGCACAGGGTACAAAACTACAGCAATATAAGCAGGTGCTACAAGTGCCAAGGTCATGGCCACACAGCAGCAAAGTGCAAGATTGCAGAAACCATTTGTGGCCACTGTGCAGCACCTGGACATTCTTTTAAGGAGTGCTCAAAGAAGGACCAACCAGCCCAATGTGCAAACTGTAAGAGGACTAAGAAGACACACACCCACGCAGTGAAGAGAAATCTTGCCCAGAGTACAATAGAATAAAGGCCATAATACATAGCACAACTGACTATGGCATATAATAACAATGTAGCAGTACAACCTGGAAGAAGACCACAGACAGATACACAAAAAATGCAGTAAGAATCCTTCAAATAAATGGGCAAAGAGCAAAAATCGTCCCAGATCAATTGGCACAGCGAATCAGCGAAGAAAATATAGATGTGCTATTGATCCAGGAACCCAACTGCGTAAATAACAAAGTATTTGGGTACCCATCAAACTTCCTGCTGATCTACAGCCCCAAAGGCGAAGCACCCAAGGCAGCAATAGCAGTTAAGTCACAAACAGTAACAGCTTTGCAGTTGACAAGCTTCTGCAACATGCACATAGCTGCTGCCAACATAAATGGAGCCTTTGGTGAGATTTACATTGCTAGCATATATTGCCTATGTGGATCACCCATAGACCTTTTTCTCCATCAACTGGAGATTATCCTCGACAAACTCCCAGGAAAACCAGTTATTATAGGGATGGACACAAATGCAAACTCACCGTTCTGGCTCAGCTCAACGATGGATGCAGCAAGCAGAACGCTTGAAGACTTCATTTTGCAATACGGGCTGATAATAATGAATGAGAGGTCATTCTCTGGCCCAAATGTAGAGAGCAATATTTACATCACAGTCTGCACACCTCCAGCTGCCAAAGCGGTCTGCAAGTGGATGGTTCATGAAGAATGGACGTCAAGTGACCACAGGGCAATAACATATGAATTCGTGGCACCTAAAAGAGCAAGAGCTACTGCGGAACTTGTCACCTACAACACAAGCTTCGCAAAGTGGCCCACGCTATGACAATGGGGACCTTGACTCAGAATTCACACTACAACAAATAGGGGCAGCAATAAAGGCTTTCAAACCAGGGAAGGCAACAGGTCCTGATGGTATTGATGACGCTATTATAAAAAGAGTATGGCGCACCAGTCCCATCTTCTCTCTGATTTATACAATAAATGTCTACAGGAAAGAAGAGTCCCAGATATGTGGATGGAGGGAAATGTCTGCATATTGTTGAAATCAATAGACAAACCTAGGGATGAGCCTAAATCCTACCGTCCAATATGCCTTCTGTCTATCTTAGGGAAAATTCTAGAAAGGTTAGTAGTCAGTCGTCTAGAAAAACGCTATGACGAATAAAATATCAAGGCCCACAACCAGTTTGGGTTTCGAAAAGGTGCATCGACAGAAATGGCTATTAGGCAAGTGTTGGGTAGTGTGGATTGTGAGGAGAAGTATGTGGTAGTAATATTTGTAGATATAGAAGGTGCCTTCGATAAATTATGGTGGCCTAGTGTTATGAGGCG
Source organism: Schistocerca gregaria (assembly GCF_023897955.1). Classification (NCBI taxonomy): domain Eukaryota; kingdom Metazoa; phylum Arthropoda; class Insecta; order Orthoptera; family Acrididae; genus Schistocerca; species Schistocerca gregaria. The sequence continues at coordinate 583,684,706 of NC_064922.1, forward strand.
TCTGAGAGCAATCCAGTGCCTGTGTAATTTGTGTGATTGAATGGCGAATTACTTTAAAAACCGGAAGGTCTTGGTCAAAAATAGGGCTGGCTGTGCAGGAAAATTGGTCACAAAGGGCTGTCCACAAGGTTCTATTTGCGGTCCTTTCCTGTGGAATCTCGTCTTTGATGAGATTGTAATTGAAAAAGAAGATGAGCAATGGACAAAAGTGGCATATGCAGATGACCTCACAATCATCATTAAGGGTCAGAGCAGGAAACAGATAGAGGGCAGAGCAAAAATCGCGCTGGGTGAGGTAAGCAGATGGACAACCAAAACAAGCTAGGGATATCCAAACAAAAGACGGTTGCCATGACCACCAAGGGCAGATTTGACAGTCACAAACCACCAACAATCCCTTTCAAGGGAGGAAATATCAAGTTCGTTGCAGAGTTAACATATCTCGATGTAACTCTGAATGAATGACTCTGGTTCACATCTCACATGAGGAACATCCAGAATAGATTAAGTGCTGTCTCAGGTTCCCTCTTGAGGGTGACTAGAACGGAGTGGGGTCTGCAGAAAACATCGTAAGGGTAATCAAACAGGGATTGTCTCTCTCTGTTTTCAGATATGGTGCAGCTGCAAGGGCAGGTCAGACGAAGCACCGATATGTCAAACAAATAATTGAGGCAACTCAAGGGCCATTTCGGTTACAGATGACCAGAGCTTGTAGGACTATCGAAGAAGGCCTTGCAAGTACTAACAGGATGCATGCTGCTCGACCTGGTGATAGTGAAGGCAGCCTTGCTGTAATATACTCGAAATGGTGTGGCTGGCTCGGTTGCAGGGTTCCAGGCTCCAAGACCCACTGCTGGGCAAAGCTCTACATGTGATACCAGCAGACAAATAGACATCATGTCGCAGGAGGAGTGGCAGAATAGATGGAACCAGACAGAGAAGGGTGGGGAAACCTACGGCTGGATACCAGATGTGGGAATGCGGCAGGCAAGTTTGGCAGAGGGCGACGACTCCACCTAACGTGCCTGCTGACTGACCACGGTCTGAAAAAGAAGATTTGCGACTGAGGCATTGAAGATGACACCAGACGTACATGTGGTGAGGAAGAGGATTCCAATCACATCCTCTACACCTGTAAGCAGTACACTGAGCCCAGAAGTCAGCTTATGCAAGCAGTAGGACACACATCCTACCACAGAAAGGAAATTCAGCTCCAAACAGTAGATAGATTCCAAGCAATAAAGGCATTTGCTGAGGAAGCATTTGAGATCAGGGAAGTAGCGAGAATCATCAGTGAAGGAATCTAAAGAAATATACAGTAGTAGGAAACGATTGCGACCAAGTACAGGAACCAGTACCAACTGGAAAACACAATATTTTCCTTCACCCATGATTCCGTAATAGCCCTGATATCTCGCGCACTTGGAGGAACCATGGCTGTGTGTGGAGGGGTGGCCAGCTGACTCTCAGAACCACCAATGATGCCTCTACAAGGCTTCTGGGACACCAGTGGCGAGAAGGGTATGTCAGAGGGCAGAAATACCAATACATGGAGAGGAATTGGCCGAGATCCTGGGAAACTGGTGATCGACAGCAAGTGGGCCTGGAGGCTACAGGTTGTCCCCCTGAGCACCTCTGTAATTACGATTATGCTGTATGTGGATGCTATACTGCTGATGAAAAGGGTCGCCATCAGCAGTGGCGAAGCTGCCTCCATGTGGTTCCCCGTGGGCACCCAACAGGGTGGCTAAAGGCGCTCTTCAAATGGAAGGTCCGTTCCCCCACAAACGGACTAGTTTTTCTGAGCTGGTTCCCTTCACTGTGGCCGAGTTGGTTAGTGGATGCATGCGTTGGGCTTGAAGGGAGTATGAGCAGAAGCTCGAGGATCCCTGATGATGATCCACCTTTGGCCAGGGGAGACCCAAACCAGAGCAGCCATGTACAGTACTGTCCCTATCTACTATATAGCGAAACCACTGCCAAGGGAACGGGCTTGGAAAAATTAGCAGGGAAAGAAGACCCTGTTGAGCTTGACTCTAGTCTGGCACTGTGAGGTGAAATGAGAGGTGTAGCATAAGTGGGAGATGGCAACATCGCACGTGAAATACCACTACTTTCATTATTTCTTTACTTACTCGGTTAGGCGGAGTGCGTGCGTCGTGGTATAACAACCCGGCGTCACGGTGTTCTCGAGCCAAGTGTGTCAGGATTGCGTTCGCGCTGCGGGTCTGTGTCCATGCGCCACAGCGTGCGGTGTGTGTGGGTGCAAGCCTGCGCATGCCTTGCGACCCGTGTGCGTCGGCGTGTCCGCGAGTGCGGCGTAGTTTACTCCCTCGCGTTATCCGATTCAAGGACACTGCCAAGTGGAGAGTTTGACTGGGGCAGTACATCTGTCAAAGAATAACTCAGGTGTCCTAAGGCCAGCTCAGGGAGGACAGAAGCCTCGCGTACAGCAAAAGGGAAAAAGCTGGCTTGATCCCGAAGTTCAGTACACATAGGGACTGCAAAAGCGCGGCCTATCGATCCTTTTGGCTTGGAGAGTTTCCAGCAAGAGGTGTTAGAAAAGTTACCACAGAGATAACTTGCGAGGTGCCGGTGCTAGTAGTGTATTTAACGCTAAATTCTTCGAGAATCTTCATATATAAATGATGCTCTAAGCCCCCCCCCCCCCCCACCCTATTCAACTCCGACTTTTGCTGGTCCACATGGATTGAAAAGAAACGCGAACTTACTGTAATCGGCCGGCCGGTGTGGCTGAACGGTTCCAGTCGCTTCAGTCTGGAACAGCGTGACCGCTACGGTGTGGATGTGTGTGATGTCCTTAGGTTAGTTAGGTTTAAGTGGTTCTAAGCTCTAGGGGACTGACGACCTCAGGTAGTAAGTCCTATAGTGCTCAGAGCCATTTTTTGACTGTAATCGACCCTGCAAGTGGAGTACAAAAGAGTTTGGCACCTGCAATAATTTAATTTGATAAGTAAGTTAAATAAAAGAAAGTTTCATTAATATAGTGAGGAATGAATGGGTCCCTCTACCAATTAACAGAATGAAAGTTCTGTTCAAAATAACAATATGATTTATTATTACTAAACTCAAAATAATAAACAAAACACATGAAACATTTACAATACATCAAATTGGCTCAAATTGGATACTCAAATAAATGCTGTGAAGGTGAAGTTGTCCCTAAAGTAGATTGTGCTATTTATGACTAAGTGGTATGTGGAGCCAATTCCTTGCAACTCAAATCTTAAGAGAAACACACAGCCAAGCAAACATTAATTGCTGCTACAGTAGTGAAAACTCAGACAATGAACATCCAAGACAGAACAAAGTTAGAAAAGACGAATAGGCGCGCTCTGCTGAGCTCTGATTATCACCTAGCAAAATTGCCTGCTTTGCCAGTGCTGCGGACGTATATTACCAAGCTGTATTCTTAACTGCAAGGACATGATCTGGCGTACCGGAGGCGATGGCTGGTTGCTTCGACGTCCCGTCGTGGTGATGATTATGTCGTGAGTATAGCCCGAAACCAATTCTCCTGGTATGGTTGTTCCAGACTAAAGACTTCCAAGCAATAAAAAAACCTCTGAGGGAGATGAAGAAATCTCACCACACAATCACTGACGGTACAGTGACTGATTTTAACAAGCATAGTCACACAGTAACTCCGATACAGCCAACTTTAGCCAAAACTGCTCAAGACAGACAACATAGGCGTCTTGTACGTAGAACGCTCAATTGCCTAATGTACTCGGAAAGTTACATAGAAGTCGAAACTTCAGCAACTTCGTCAAACAGTTATAATTAAATAAAAGTATATTAGACAGCCAACAGAAGGCAGGCTGTCCAGAGCAGCGAGGGCTCAGTCTTCTAACCTACTCCGACCGAAAGGCGAGAGCCGACTCCCACAAGAGCACCCGTACAAACCGAACACAGAACATTCCCGCCCCCACGAGAGTGGTCGTGGTTAAACTTTCCAATCAGCAACTCGAAAACCGGCAGAAAATTTCACTCTATTGCCGAAGCACTATCATTCCACCAATGGAGATTCTTGGCACCAATTTCTGCGCCGATTTTGCTACGTCACGGAGCTATGCCCTGAACAATCCAATCACAGTTATAATTTTGCAGAAAACAAGGGAATTTGCCCGCCAAGACTGCATGGGAACACCAGTCATTCCCACGCCTCGCTGGTAGCCCGCCAGAAAGTGTCTTCGCAAGTTTCTGCGAAGTAACGGAATCTCTAGCCCAGCCGCTCTTTCAGGCCCATGCGGGAGTGTCTCCTCCGCTATTATGACAATGTCGGCGTCTGGAAAGCATTCACTCGACTCCCTCACACCCATCGGCTTAACCTTTTCAAGATCCGCAACGACCGCCTGTCACCGGACCACCCGGGTGACGAGAGACGCTGCATGGGAAGTCTGCGTGTGAAGGAATAGCAACTTTTCACTGCATACAATTAGAGAGGGAAATCGAATTACTCAGAGTAAGATAGAAATATGAGAAGGTGCTTCTGCCACCTCTCATATCCCCTACGCCATTTTAGATTGTAATTAGTGAGTGGTAGGCTCACTTAGAAGCAAGGTAGTGAGTCTATCGCCAAAGAACAATCTTGCAAACTGACTCCACATGCCTCACTCTATTAAAAAAATCACTGCAACTGAAAAATGCAGCTCATAGAGGGAGGATTATTTATGATGTAGCCACCTTCTTAATATGGAACTCTAACACTCACATCACACACCCATACCCAGGGAGCCCCTTCCAAACACCGATTCACACAGACATTCACGCTCTAAATATGGTCCGGGCACGTGAGCCAAATGTGGAGCAGTTTATTCCTTACAATCAGAGTTGGAGTGCTCCCCAATTAAATGTCCAAGATGTTACAACAATTTCAATATTAAACTAACCTGAATTTAATCACACATGATAGTATTTAAGTTAACAATCTCTTTGTGAGCATTCGGAATCTAATTTCAACCTGCTATTCATCCTGTTTCCCTGCAGCAAGAATAACCTTTACAAAATGTTCCCTGAACTCATGGTCCATTCACAATCATAGTGGTGGTATCTGCTTCAGTTTATGGGGACTTCAGGCACACTGTTTGCATACGTACAACAAAAAATACATAAGAAAACATGGTGTAGAGAACAATACAGTAATTTGTAATTTGTGCGCCCTACTCTATCACTTACATAAGAATTACAGTGCAAATTCACAAACACATACAAGGTATAACATACATTACAAAAACAACACTAGAGAAAGGAATTTAAGGAAAAAAAAACAAGTTTCATGGGGTGTCAAGTTGTACTTGCACATTGCACAATGTTGACGACTGTGCTGAGAATGAAGCACTAAATCACATTGTTAGAAATATTTGAAGCACTTCATAAATTCGTTAGTTTCTCTGAGGGGGTTGGTATGTTGAGTCATATGCATTGATGCACGTGGTTCCATGTCTTGAGCATCGAAGGGGTTTTTTGGGATGGTGCCACAGTACTGACATCACATAGGGCTAAACGTTGGGTGTTGTTGCTACGTTGTTGCAACAGCAATAGGGTGTGCTGGAGCATCTACAGTACGCTGTTGAGATTGCAGCAAGACCCATGTATAGGGTAACGGCAGTACGGTAGGAAGACATAGTCTCTCCTCATGTCGATTAAATGTCTCTGAGGTCTACTAGTTGGAATGCATCACTAGTCCAGGTCTATTCTCTCCCTGGACAGTACTTTACGTTTCCCAATATTGCAGCTCGACGAGGGATGATGGCACGTGGAGTGACTCAACAAGTGTGTGAGGTGATCCAGACAGGATCGAACTAGGAGCGACGATTGCTACAACTGCTCTGTAAGTGAGAGGAGAAGTTAGAAATGAGACAATTCATTTGTTAGAGTTTGTGGCACAATACTGCTTTGTGTATGCAGATCGGCCAATACTAGTGAGTTGTAGAAACTCAAATAGGTGATTATATAGCGTCCCTTTCTGTCCTGAGGCACATGACGCGCAGGTTCTGACACCCTTTGTGATCTTCGTGTACTCACGACAACGTGGTCTGCTGCAGGGAATCCCTCCAAACGGCTGCCACGCCCGGAGAGCTAGCTGGCTGTTGCGTGCTGGTCGCGTGTCAGTGTCAAAGGCTAGCCACACTTTCGCTTGTGGCCCGGCGAGGGCTGTCTGCCGCCTAACCCCTCAGGTATATGGCCCGTTGACTGTCTGCTTGTAGGACCAGACGCTGCCGCACCCTTCTCGTCAGGTGGCGCGCTGACGCTTCCCTTCCTGCAGATAGCCGATGACCTCTTGTTTTTTGCTCCGGCCGTCCTCTGCATTGCCACGAGTCCCGTCATCTGCACAGTTCTGATAAAAATCTTATGTCTAACTTTTTCCCATGGCCGTCTATGTTACACTCCTGGAAATTGAAATAAGAACACCGTGAATTCATTGTCCCAGGAAGGGGAAACTTTATTGACACATTCTTGGGGTCAGATACATCACATGATCACACTGACAGAACCACAGGCACATAGACACAGGCAACAGAGCATGCACAATGTCGGCACTAGTACAGTGTATATCCACCTTTCGCAGCAATGCAGGCTGCTATTCTCCCATGGAGACGATTGTAGAGATGCTGGATGTAGTCCTGTGGAATGGCTTGCCATGCCATTTCCACCTGGCGCCTCAGTTGGAACAGCGTTCGTGCTGGACGTGCAGACCGCGTGAGACAACGCTTCACCCAGTCCCAAACATGCTCAATGGGGGACAGATCCGGAGATCTTGCTGGCCAGGGTAGTTGACTTACACCTTCTAGAGCACGTTGGGTGGCACGGGATACATGCGGACGTGCATTGTCCTGTTGGAACAGCAAGTTCCCTTGCCGGTCTAGGAATGGTAGAACGATGGGTTCGATGACAGTTTGGATGTACCATGCACTATTCAGTGTCCCCTCAGCGATCACCAGAGGTGTACGGCCAGTGTAGGAGATCGCTCTCCACACCATGATGCCGGGTGTTAGCCCTGTGTGCCTCGGTCGTATGCAGTCCTGATTGTGGCGCTCACCTGCACGGCGCCAAACACGCGTACGACCATCATTGGCACCAAGGCAGAAGCGACTCTCATCGCTGAAGACGACACGTCTCCATTCGTCCCTCCATTCACGCCTGTCGCGACACCACTGGAGGCGGGCTGCACGATGTTGGGGCGTGAGTGGAAGACGGCCTAACGGTGTGCGGGACCGTAGCCCAGCTTCATGGAGACGGTTGCGAATGGTCCTCGCCGATACCCCAGGAGCAACAGTGTCCCTAATTTGCTGGGAAGTGGCGGTGCGGTCCCCTACGGCACTGCGTAGGAGACTACGGTCTTGGCGTGCATCCGTGCGTCACTGCGGTCCGGTCCCAGGTCGACAGGCACGTGCACCTTCCGCCGACCACTGGCGACAACATCGATGTACTGTGGAGACCTCACGCCCCACGTGTTGAGCAATTCGGCGGTACGTCCACCCGGCCTCCCGCATGCCCACTATATGCCCTCGCTCAAAGTCCGTCAACTGCACATACGGTTCAATTCCACGCTGTCGCGGCATTCTACCAGTGTTAAAGACTGCGATGGAGCTCCGTATGCCACGGCAAACTGGCTGACACTGATGGCGGCGGTGCACAAATGCTGCGCAGCTAGCGCCATTCGACGGCCAACACCGCGGTTCCTGGTGTGTCCGCTGTGCCGTGCGTGTGATCATTGCTTGTACAGCCCTCTCGCAGTGTCCGGAGCCAGTATGGTGGGTCTGACACACCGGTGTCAATGTGTTCTTTTTTTCCATTTCCAGGAGTGTACAATAAATTTACATAACGATACATTGATGGTGTGTCATTTCAGACACTCTTATTTTAATTTTATAGTTATCAATATATGGCTATCATTATAACAAAATCTTGGGTATGTCTAATCTAGACATGGAAATAATTTATCTTGATATTTGTGTAGAGACCGATCTCACTACTGTACATGGTGTGTGACGCTATATTGTATGAACAACTAAATATACGGGCCTGCACTAATATTACTATTAATTATATAGATCGCCAGTTGTAATGCTCAAGAATTAACTACCATTTGCCAATGATCTACATTCTATGTCTTTTGAATAAATTATTTTATTATGCCGGTCGAAGTTTTACTGTGCTATAAAGAACATGCAACTATTCTACTTTCGCTCGCCCGTCGTCCCTCCATCTAGGGTCTGTGGTTTGGTTTCCTGAAAAATAGCATCCCCACAGGCGCGCGCCAAACACTTGTGATCGAAAACCCCACAATATTAAGGATCTAGTTACCGTTAAATCCTAAAGTTTAACTTACGCTAGTATATGGTACTCTCTTTCTCTCTCTCTCTCTCTCTCTCTGTCTCTCTCTCTCTTTTTACCTTATACAACACTCTTACATAATTCCTGTTACGCTGAGATGTCTCGCTGATCGCCTCTATTGACGACAGTGATGTGCGCCCCGTACGACATGGCCTCCAAGTTGTCACTACGTCTCACTGAAACTCCAGAGACTGGGTTAGCCATGGCTATACAAGACAATAAATTTATAGTTGCAACTTCTTTTTCTATGTGATGCGGTTTTTGCGATCAAAGCACACCTTTCCAGAGGCAATGTAATATGACCAAGTCAGGACTGGTTCCTGTTGAGGATTCCGTCGCCCACCACACACCAGCTACACAGTAGGTCACGAATCACCAAGTATAATTCCTTGGTTATTCACCTGTGACAGTCACAAGCAGCACGCTAAATCCCCGATCAGCACATTGTCCTGGTAGACTTTATGCCCGCATTTCTACCGTCTAGGACACCATTGGAGTCAAACGCTCACAGGTTCACACCGACTTGCAAGACAACAATGCTCGCGCATCACTGTAAAAACAATACTGCCCCATATTCATCCTAGAAATCACGCAACGTTCCACAATCTAGCAGTGCACTGACGCGTGCCTGCAAACATTGGTATGAACGTCTCACAAACTGGTTGTGGCCGCTATGGAGCCTATCACGACTTCTCAGAACGCTTCTAGGAGCACGTTCTTGCATGCACCTGTTTGTGCGACATCTCCTCACTCATCGTTATCCCTCAACATGGACACGAGACAGGAAAGGGCAAAAACATTGCTCATGGAAAGGTAGTTTCTCCTTCTCCATCAACATTGAAGGTCGCGAACATAAACAAGAAAGGATAGCAGCAGTAAATTCTTACGCAAGACAACGCAGCGTGTTAATACTTTAGCAGTCTTAATCTGTTAATGCAACGATTATTGTTCCCAGAAGAAAGGTCCATATATTTGCTTATTCTACTATGTACACCACTTACACTACTACTATAGCAAGGTTCATAGATTTGTCCATTCTACTTGTACACCAATTACATTACTACTATTCCACGAACTCCTTTATGTGAGAGATGTGGTGGAGTCCTATGGACTTCTTTCCTTTCAGCGTCTCCAATTCATAAGCATTGTGGTGAGCTGCTCTTCTTATACGGTACGGGCCATTGTAAACAGAATAGAATTTTTGGCATTTCATTTTTTGTTTGTTAGAGAGTCGGAAAGACTTCAGGAGCACCCTTTGTCCAATTTGGAAGTGTCGTAGACGAGCTCCCCTGTCAGCACGTCTCTTCCTGATATCTGCTGCAGCCCATATCCGCTTGAGAGCCAAATCCACTATGGCTCGGTGCTGCGTTCGCGCCCTTGGTGGGAAGTTTACAACCTCAGTTATCAAGTCCTTAGGAATCCGGTTTTTCAGTACTGTAATGGGTGCCAATTTTGTTATCCCATGAGGTGCCTCATTGATTACCTCCTGGAAGTCTTTAAGGAAAACGTCCCATGTCGTGTGCTGCTTGTTACAGTACAACTGGCACAAGTTTCCGAGTTCTTTAATAACCTGTTCTGCAGCATTTGAGCTCAGATGGTGTGAAGATATAAAAATGGGATCAATTTTACATCGACGCAACTTCCCCTTCCTTGTTTTTGACTTAAACTGTAGCCCGTTATCAGAAATAATTCTACTCACATGACCAACCTGTGGTAGGAAATCCCGGATTAGGGCTCGTGATACAGTTCGTCCTGTCACCCTCTTCAGTGCCGTAAAGGTAACGTATTTGGACGTTAGTTCAACGAACACTAATACGTAAGTATATCCTCTTCTTGTTCTTGGCAAAGACCCCATTAAATCTGTTGCCGCTAATTGTCTTAATTTGGTCGGTACGATTGGGTATAATGGTGCCTGCATGCTCACAGTGGTGTGCTTAGCCTTTTGGCAGTCTTTACACACAGATCGTACCCTCCGAATTCGATGATCCATGTTTCGAAAGTAACACGTGGTTCGAAGTGTCCATAGCTGAGGTGAGTATGCCATATAACCTTGTTTATTAGGTGTTCAGGGATGCACTGGCATAATTTCGGTGGAAGATTATTCCTTTCCGTAAGAGGTGGCCGCCTGACGGTGGCGTGTCTTCTGTCTATCCATTTCTGTTTCAATAACACTAGGGCAGGGTCCTTGTCTTGCTCCTTCTTTATGTCCTGCATACTACAGGTAATAAAATTTTCAAAGGCTACTCTCTGCATATAGAAAAGGCAGTAGTGATTTTCCTCCAGATCTTCTTCTACGTTGTACTCAAATCCGATCGTTGACCGTGATAAGGCGTCTGCAATAATGTTCTGACTGCCGGGGATATATTCTATCGAAAAATTGTACTGCTGCAGATATGATGCCCACCTAATGAGCCGCCTGTGATTAAACTTTGCAGTCATCAGGAACTAGAGTGCCTTGTGATCTGTGTAGACCCTCGTCTTGCGACCAAACAGAAGGTATCTGAAGTTTTCAAACGCCCATACAATAGCCAGATCCTCTAAATCGGTTACTGAGTAATTCCTCTCACTCTTGGCTAGTGCTCTGCTACCAAACGCAATTGTCTTCCACACCCTGTTTCCTTCATGTACATAGTCTTGGAACACCATGACACCCAGACCTGAGTATGAACTGTCAGTTACTATGGAAAGCTATTCTGCTAAATTAGGGTGTGAGAGGATGGGTGCTTCTAATAATGCTACCCATTCGGATTCGGCCGCCTGATCCCATTCGCAAGGAATCTTCTTTCCTATAAGTTGATGCAACCTAGGACTGCTCTGAGTTTTGACATGTATAAAGCGGTTGTAAAAATTTATGATCCCTAAGACCCCCTTAACTGCTTCTTTGTTGTAGGAATGGGAAACTTTACAATCGCTTCGATCTTTTCGGGATTTGGCGCAATGCCCTCACCCGTGATGATATGTCCTAGACATTTGGCAGAGGACGTCCCAAAATTCGATTTTTCGATATTGGTAGTCACTCTGTATCCCTTGAATGTCGCAAGGAGTTCACCGAGGACCGCATTGTGCTCTCCCCAAGATTTCTCCGCGGTCAGCAAATCTTCCACATAGCTGGTGACATGACGTTTCAAATTATCGCTTAGTATTCCGTCCAGCCCCCGAATGAATGCGGCAGACGAAATGTTCAAACCAAATGGTAGACGACGAAACCGGTAACATCTTCCAAACGCTAAAAAGGCTGTGTACTGTCTGCAATTTGGGTGGAGCTCTCCCCAAGATTTCTCCGCGATCAGCAAATCGTCCACATAGCTGACGACATGACGTTTCAAATTATCGCTTAGTATTCCGTCCAGCCCCCGAATGAATGCGGCAGACGAAATGTTCAAACCAAATGGTAGACAACGAAACCGGTAACATCTTCCAAATGCTAAAAAGGCTGTGTACTGTCTGCAATTTGGGTGGAGCTCTATCTGCCAGAAACTCGATTTTAGATCAAATGAGGAGAAGATTGATATTCCATGGAAGTTTTGTAAGAGTTCCTCTAATCGTTCCGGTCTGTCTGTTTCGGGTTCTATTATGGTATTAATTTGTCGCGAATCCAAGACTAAACGAATACTACCATCTGCCTTCTCGACTACTCTTAACGGGTTATTATAGGCCGATGGAGTAGTCTCTATTATTCCTTCACTCAGCATTCGCGTAATTTCAGCTGCTACTTTCTGTCGATATGCCAAAGGGATTGGGTAGGGTGGCACACGTAACTGGTTGTACGGACGTACCCGGAATTTATATTGGAAGTTCTTTATTGATGCTGTCTTGGGAATGAAAACCTCCTTTATTTTTCCCATTATAACGACTTAATTCTCATCTGTGTCCTCTCCCCTACCCGCAACGTCGACCTGTTCTTCCTTTCTGTCTTTCTGACACGCATAGTTTATCCATACACAGATAGACGGTAGTTGAGCTGGTCGTCGAACTTAATGTGGACGGGATTCCCTTTCCTCAAAACCACTTCACCTCGTCCTAGATCAACTATCGCTTCATGCTCATTTAGGAAGTCTGTTCCTATTATCATGGCGATCGTCAGATTTGGCACGATCCAGAAGTTAGACTCTATTTTGTGTCCTTGACAGGAGAATTCCAGTCTTGTTTGTTGGGTGACCTCCGTGCATTTACACGCCAATGCCCCTTTTATTTTGGTTTTCTTAACTGGTAGGACAGGCCAGTCCACCTCCTGAGAGCACCTCTTGTATGCTGCCTCAGATATTGCTGTTACGTAGCTTACACCATCTATTGTCGCATTCATACTCTTTTCAGCTATTGATACTGTGATAAGAGTTCGCCGATCCTGTCGAGGAGTTGTTTCATGTTCTTCGAGCAGGATTTCTGATAAATCTTCGTAATTTCTCATCCGTAGTTGGCCATGTATGCTGCCTCAGATATTGCTGTTATGTAGCTTACACCATCTATTATCGCATTCATACTCTTTTCAGCTATTGATACTGTGATAAGAGGTTGCCGATCCTGTCGAGGAGTTGTTTTATGTTCTTCGAGCAGGATTTCTGATAAATCTTCGTAATTTCTCATCCATAGTTGGCCAGGTCCGAGATAACTTGCGAAATTCCGGCGGCCTGTGTTCGCACTAGTCTGGCGTCAATCCCTTGTTACGCTCCCCCTCCTCAGACGTGCATTAGGATTTGCGGGTCTAGTTTCAATCTCCTGGCTCCACTGTTGTCCTTGGTTTCGCTCTCTCCAATTACGGTCGCTTTGCCCTTCGTTATTCCTCCCATCCTGGATTCCTTGTCTAGACTAACCCTGTTCGCTGACTTCTGGTTTCCGTGTCTCTGGTTTCCATAACCTTGAATAGGGTAACCTTGACTTCTATAACCCTGGTTTCCTAACTGACCAGTGAGATTATGCGATCTGTTGTCGTCTTCCCTTCCTGGCCCGTAGTATTTGTTACTTTGCCCCTTCTTCTTGTCCTTTGAGTTTTGTTTATCAAAGACTACTTCGAGTTCACGCAATAGACTCTCGAATGCTTCTATGTCAGATCCACACTTCCTGACAAGTGTCTGTTGATACTTAACTGGCAATTTGGAAAAGCAAAATTTAATGATTTTTCCGTTGCTATATGGACTATCTAAAAATTGATTCTTCTTGAGTAAATCATCAAGAAATTTGGTTGCGCTCCTATGCCCAGACACTTCCAGTTCAGAACAAAATATTATTTTCTCTCTTTAATCCTGTCTTGCATTTCCTTTGACCAGTAGGTCCGCAGGAATGCACCAACAAATTCCTGACAAGTCCGACACGTCGCTGCCACACCCCGCATCTTTTCCACAGCTGGGCCTTTGATGTGTCCACACATGAATTCTAATTTTGCCTGGGTTGGACATGATGCCGGTGATGAATTTGCAAACTCCATCACCCAGCTCTTCGGATGCATCGACCCTCCATTTTCTTTGACCTGCTGGAATTTTAGTATCGACAGGAAGTGATTGCGATCAAAATCCTGTCTGAACCTCGCACTGGTGTTGTCACTCGTTTCCGATACTTGCACGTCTGCTGAGTGTCCTGATCTATCTTGCTGATATCTTGATGTGATGTGCTACCTACGTATCACAGTGAAAGTGGCACTCAGAATTCCCTCTCCTAAGTGGGCTACAATTATTGGAGCTATTACTAGCTGTTTCTGCGTGCACATTGTTAGTTCTGCACTCGGTCATTGGGCTAGAGAACGGCGGGCTTTACCTCAGAGAAGCAATTCTGTGTACTCCATCATTGGTATCCAAACATGCAGTGCTCGTGTGCCCGTTTCGCTCTAGTTTTGCTATTCGTATATTACCTTGAGTTTTTAAGAACGCTAGGGATTTTGAGTGGGATTGTGTTGTACGTCGCAAGCGCCCTGCGAGTTTAGAAGTTGCTTCCGCGACTTTCATTGCCCCTATTGCTGCCGTTTTGGCCAGGCCTGCTACTTTTTGTGCAGCCATTGACATTTGTTTTACTTCTCCACATTCTTTCTTTATTGTTAGTAATTCCCCACGAATTTCCCCTATATGCGAAATTATTGCCTCAGTGTCCTTCTTATGCTGTTCGTCAGCTTCTTCCTTCTCCTTCTTACGTTTTTTCAAATCTTCTTCCTTCTCCTTCTTAAGCTGTTTTTCATCTTCTTCCTTCTCCTTCTTACGTTGTTCGTCAGCTTCTTCTTTCATTGATCGTAGGAAGCTCAGTATTGTGTTTATGTCATCCTTTTGATCCTCGTCACACATGGGCGAAGTAACTCTGGGCACCTGGGCGCTAGATCTCTGACGTGACCGAGCTGACCTCTGTCTGCTAACGTTCGTTTGATTATAAACTTCTGCTACCGTCTCGACCTGTGTGCCTGTCTCTGTTTCATCCTCTACCTCACAATCATAATCAAGGCCGCGGCGTTGCTCTAAGGTCGCGTCCAAATCACCTTCCTCATCAATGACCCTGTCGTCCTGTCCTGCTAAAAATAGGCCCATCTCATCTCCGAACCTATCCCCGTCAGTAAACTGTCCCTTATCCATTATGCTACCCTCTTTTGTTTTAGCTTTGCTCGAAAATAGTCGTGCCTTACTTCTCGTGATCATCCATGAAAAACAGTTTTATCTGAAATGCACAATAAAAATAGTCTACTCCATATATTTTCCACATAGACATAAAAATAGCAACAACGGCGATACAACGCTGTAATTACATGCAAGATTTGTTGTGGTACAGAAACTGCACACAAACCCCACAAATTGTGATGTGGTATGGACACCACATTATAGAAACACATAAAACAATGAACAAACAAACAAATATATACGCTGAAAACAAAAATAGTAATCATGCGCCACTACTTGAAACTAATCACAGAACTACAAGAAAAGGAAGTTGGGTATTAATAGTGAAGAAAAAATAGACAAAAAATTTTGAATGTTCCTACTAAGAATACTGTTTGCTTATCAGTGATTCACAGGAAAGATCCGAGGCTAAAGGTCGCCATTTCATGCGAGGTGCCGGGGCTGGTAACGTATTTAACACTAAATTCTTCGAGAATGTTCATATATAAATGATGCTCTAAGCACCCCCATTCTAACTCCGACTTTTGCTGGTGCACATGGATTAAAAAGAAGCGCGAACTGAATGTAATCGACACTGCAATTGGAGTAGAAAAGAAATTGGCACATGCAATAATTTAATTTGATAAGTAAGTTAAATAAAAGAAAGTTTCATTAATGTAGTGAGGAATGAAATGGTTGCTCTACCCATTAACAGAATGAAAGTTCTGTCCAAAATAACAATATGATTTATTATTACTAAACTCAAAATAATAAACAAAACACATGAAACATATACAATACATCAAATTGGCTCAAATTGGATACTCAAATAAATGCTGTGAAGGTGAAGTTGTTCCTAAACTAGATTGTGATATTTATGACTAAGTGGTATGTGGAGCCAATTCCTTGCAACTCAAATCTTAAGAGAAACACACAGCCAAGCAAACATTAATTGCTGCTACAGTAGTGAAAACTCAGACAATGAACATCCAAGACAGAACAAAGTTAGAAAAGACGAATAGGCGCGCTCTGCTGAGCTCTGATTATCACCTAGCAAAATTGCCTGCTTTGCCAGTGCTGCGGACGTATATTACCAAGCTGTATTCTTAACTGCAAGGACATGATCTGGCGTACCGGAGGCGATGGCTGGTTGCTTCGACGTCCCGTCGTGGTGATGATTATGTCGTAAGTATAGCCCGAAACAAATTCTCCTGGTATGGTTGTTCCAGACTAATGACTTCCTAGCAATAAAAAAACCTCTTAGGGAGATGAAGAAATCTCACCACACAATCACTGACGGTACAGTGATTGATTTTAACAAGCGTAGTCACAAAGTAACTCCGATACAGTCAACTTTAGCCAAAACTGCTCAAGACAGACAACACAGGCGTCTTGTACACAGAACGCCCAATTGCCTACTGTACTCGGAAAGTTACATTGAAGTCGAAACTTCAGCAACTTCGTCAAACAGTTATAATTAAATAAAAATATATTAGACAGCCAACGGAAGGCAGGCTGTCCAGAGCAGCGAGAGCTCATTCTTCTAACCTACTCCGACCGAAAAGCGAGAGCCAACTCCCACAAGAGCACCCGTACAAACCGAACACAGAACATTCCCGCCCCCACGAGAGTGGTCGTGGTTAAACTTTCCAATCAGCAACTCGAAAACCGGCAGAAAATTCCACTCTATTGCCGAAGCATTACCATTCCACCAATGGAGATTCTTGGCGCCAATTTCTGCGCCGATTTTGCTACGTCACGGAGCTATGCCCTGAGCAAGCCAATCATAGTTATAATTTTGCAGAAAACACGAGAATTTGCCCGCCAAGACTGCATGGGAACACCAGTCATTCCCACGCCTCGCTGGTAGCCGGCCAGAAAGTGTATTCGCAAGTTTCTGCGAAGTAACGGAAGCTCCAGCCCAGCCGCTCTTTCAGGTCCATGCGGGAGTGTCTCCGCCATTATTATGACAATGTCGGGGCCTGGAAAGCATTCACTCGGCTCCCTCACACCCATCGGCTTAACCTTTTCAAGATCCGCAACGACCGCCTGTCACCGGACTACCCTGGTGACGAGAGACGCTGCATGGGAAGTCTGCGTGCGAAGGAATAGCAATTGGAGAGGAAAATTGAAATACTCAGAGTAAGATAGAAATATGCGAAGGTGCTTCTACCGCCTCTCAATCTGGCTTGTGGCGGCGAAGCGTGCATAGCGACATCACTTTTTGATCCTTCGATATCGGCTCTTCCGATCATTGCGAAGCAGAATTCGCCAAGCCTAGGATTGTTCACCCACTAATAGGGAACTTGAGCGGGGTGTAGACCGTCGTGAGACAGGTTAGTTTTACCCTACTGATGACTGTGTCGTTACGATAGTAATCCTGCTAAGTACGAGAGGAACCGCAGTTTCAGACAATTGGTTCACGCACTCGGTCGAGCGGCCAGTGGTGCGAAACTGTCATATGTGGGATTAAACCTGAACGCCTCTAAAGCCGAATCCCGACTAGCCATTGTGGCAACGATATCGCTAAGGAGTCCCGAGGGTCGAAAGGCTCGAAAGTACGTGACTTTACTAGGGGCGGTCGACCCACGTGGCGCCGCGCCGTACGGGCCCAACTTGTTTGGCGGACGGGGCACTCGGGCGGCGCTGTCTGGGATCTGTTCCTGGCGCCGCCCTGCCTCTACCGGTCGACCATGGGTGTCTATATTTCGATATCAGGACTTGGAATCGTCTCTAGACGACTTAGCTACCGGGCGGGGTGTTCTACTCGGTAGAGCAGTTGCCACACTGGGATCTGTTGAGCCTCAGTCATAGCTTCCGGGATTCGTCTTGTCGCGAGACAAGACCCCCGCAGCTGGTCGCCAGATGCACGTGTGCCCCCTTGCTTGTGTTTTGTGTTTCGTACCTCTGGGGGTATCGGGTTGTGCGGTCGCACCGCGCCCAGGGCGCTGCATTGGGTGCGGCGGGCTGTGGCGTATCGCTTTGAGGGACCCCTGTCGATGGCCTGGGCGCTACGATGGGCGGTGGCGGGGGAGGCGGCGGCGGCCGGGCGGGCTGTGTAATGCCGCGCTACAGGGTATCGCCTTGGGTGCCGGTGATGGGGTGCCAGACGGATGGTATCGACCCACCGGTTAGGTCATCGCGTGGAGGCAGCCATGTCGGGTGGGTGTCGTGCGGTGGTCGCGGTGCCTGGCAGGCAGCGACGTGTGGTAACATAGCGTAAACCGCAGTTCAGTGAACTACAAATCCTTTAAATTAAGAATGTGAAAAAAATATAATAACACATGATGTTTTGTAAGAAAATAGACTTGGGATAGGGTGTGTCATTGGCAAGTTCACGGGGTGGTTAGTGTGGGTGGTAATAAGTCCATTGGAGAGGGATGTGTGTGTATAGCTACGCAAGAGACGTAATAGTAAGGAAACGCAGTACTGCAGGAACGTAAACGAAATCACAGAAGACATAAACAATACACAAATAAATACGGATATAAATAAATAAACCAAATAGGTAAGAGCAATAAATAAATGACACATAAATAAAGAGATAATGGTGGCACGACATCGACGTATGTTACATAGACGACGCATTCGCGCGCGCCCTCTCGTAGTCCCAACATCAACGTCCACAATAAACATCCCCAAAACAGACGATACCGCCATCTGTGAGAAACTCACGCCAATCACTTGCCTATTTCATGACGACACCATACCGCCATCTATCGGACTCTGACTGACGCAGCGACATTGACAGTGCCACGCACAGGCACAACAAAGCCATATATGAGAATGTGACTAAACTACTTTCACATGTAGCCCAGAAACGATACCTCCATCTATAGGAATCCTACAAAACTACGCCCACCAAACTGCCAAAACACGGTATCTCCATCTATCCAAATATGACGAAACCGCATGCAATACCTCCATCTACGAGAATCTGATAACATTACGTCCAGCACACAATACCGCCATCTATTATTCTCTCGAAACATCACCTACTCCACTCCACTCCGCCTCCATCGACGACACCGCCATCTATGAGACGCCAGGCCGACTATGACGTCCATGTCGCCCACAGTGCCCACTTTACGACCCTAGGCAAAAAGCCTGCACCCTCTGTGCACCACAGGTGCCCCAAATTCAGTGGCCATGCCATAACAAGTGGTCGACCGACAATCACTCCACCCGCACCTGTTCATGCGCCACCCCCACCGCCCAACGCTCAACTCCAGCGGATGAACGGGGGACTTTTCCCGCACTCCTACGTTGCAGTCCACCCCTATATCTTACAATTCATGAAAATCACGCTGTCCATCGCGCACTGGATCCTGCGATCTCGATGAAATTTGGGATAGTGCCTCTTTGAGTGTTCCTAACATGTGTGAATTTGGACGTCGTACGCGTAGTAGTTAAATAGTTGGAGAAAGATGAGTGAAAATGCTTTGTGCCGCGTTTGGAAGCAGTCCCTGCCTGTGCTTGGCGCTACGCCTGTAGCGCTGACCACGCGAGTGCGCTACCACGTTATCTCTTTTTAATTAGACAATTTTACAGAGATCGCGGTGAAATTTTGTTCACAGCAGCGCCTATACATTTTAGGCATTCTGTGTAAATGTTACAGTAATACGGCAAGTCGTTTTTATGTGACGGCAGGTTTTGTGAAAAACGCATTTCCAGCTGCAATGCGCAAATCGTGTAGGTGTTCACACAATGTTTTAAGTATGTAAAAATCCTTCGTTACGCTTGAAAAGTCAATCGGCGCTGCAATTCACTACCAAAAGTTGTACAGTGAAGTTTGATTCTATTTGCTCAAATAGTAACGGAGTATAAAATATTTCCATCGCGGTATGTACTTCCTTGGCATAGATAAAGAGATTGCCTACTTATGTATAAAACAAGTTCCTCAACGTCAATCGAACTACACTACTGGACGCTGGAGTTGTTGCTGAGAAACTTTGGAAGAGACCGTCACAGTAAGTAAGCGGCATTGGAAATTTTCTGTTAACTTTGTGCCTGTCAGTGCGTATCCTTGAAACTCCTTGCTAAGTGCCTCTTGGATTCACTCCACTGACATACTGACTTAGGTACAATCAATTTAAACCGATAAATTGGAAGCGTAGACCTTGTCCTTTCAGAACATGTTTGTAGTTTTGTTGTGTGACGCACATTTGAAGAAATATAATTGCTAACGCAATGTCGTGCTTCGCACTCGCACGTTTTCCGTAGAATCACTTGCGAGGTGAAAACAGGAGATTTGCAGCCCCCACTCTGTTAGGAGTATCCCGTATAGTTTCTCGTAGTGTGGTCTTTATTATGTAATGCATAATTTCAGAAATAAAACCGCTGACGTGAAGTGGTGCGTCCGCTGACGTGCCGTTCTGTAGAAACTCCCATGCGGCGACAAAACAGGCACTCTGCAGCTCCCAGATTAATTAGAAAATTCCGTATTGAATAGTATCTTGTAGTGTACTCTATGCTTTTTCGAAAGTGCTCTCAATGTTCTTGTGTGATGGATAGTTTAACGTAAAGTCGTGCAAGTGCCGACGCCCCACTCTGTAGAAACTCCAGCGTGGTGAGAAAACCGTCGGTCTGTAACTCTCATTGTATTTAGCAAAAATCTTTACTGTATAGGGTCCTTTAGTTTGCTCTCTCCATTTTCTGAATATACTTGTAGTTTTACTGTTTGACGGATAACCTAAGAAGTAAACCGTGAAAGTAAGGTCGTGTGTGCGCCTACGCGCTGTTGCCTAGGAACTCTCACGCTGCGACAAAACCGGCGTTCTGCAGCCCCCATATTAGTTAGGAAAATTCCGTAGAGAATAGTTTCTTGTAGTATACTCTATGTTCATTCCGAATAAGCTTCCAATTTTCTTGTGTGATGAATAGTTTTAGAAATATAACTGTCAATGTAAAGTTGTGCCTGTGCCGACACCCCGCTCTGTAGAAAATCCTGCGTGGTGACAAAACCGTCAGCTTGCAGCCCTAACTTTAGCTAGCAAAAATTCATTAGTGTGTAGGTACCCTAGTGTGCTCTATTCTCCCACAGAATATGCTTCTAGTTTTGTCGTGAGACGGATAATGTATGAAACATAACTGTCAGTGAAAAGTTGTGCGTGCGCAGACGCTCCGTTCCCTAAAAATTCTCACGTGGTAACAAATCCGGCGCTCTACAGCCCCCACATTAGATAAATTCTATAGTAAATAGTTCCTTGTAGTGTGCTTTACGCCCTTTTCGAATATGCTCTCAATTTTCCAGTGTGATGGATAGTTTAAGAAACAAAACCGTCAACGTAAAGTCGGGCGATCGCCAACGTGCGTCTCTGTAGAAACTCCAGCGCGGTGACAAAACCGTCGGTCTCCCGGCCTCACCCTAGTTACGTAAACTCTATGGTGTGTAGGTTCCTGCAGTGTGGGTTATCCGCCTTACAGACATGTTTTTAGCTTAGATGTGGTGTGCATAGCCTAAGTGATATAGCTGTTAAAGTTGTATAGTGCGTGAGCCACGCGTCCTTCTCTGGAGACTCTCACACGGCTACAAAAGTGCGTGTCTGCGGCCCCCACCTCAGTTGGAAAAATTCTGTAGCTATAGGGTTTTGATGTTCAACTGATGCGCTTTCGAAATATGTTTGTAGTTCAGCTGTAGGATAAGTAATGGTTCAAATGGCTCTGAGCACTATGGGACTCAACTGCTGTGGTCATTAGTCCCCTAGAACGTAGAACTACTTAGACCTAACAACCCCCTGCGGGTTCGGGGGTAAGAATAGGCCCGCTGTATTGCTGCCCCTTGTAAGAGGCGACTAAAAGGAGTCTCAAACGTTTCAGCCTTACGTGATGCTCCCCTGTCGAGTTTGACCTCCATATTTCAAAATATTTCCGGAGAGTGAGCCGATTGGGGAAGGGCGCCTTACATGGTGCACTGTATCAGTTGTGCGTTGAAGTCTTTAGCCAGCTTTCTCGTCGTTGCAATAGTGTCCCGCTCGTATTCCATCTCTTGGGCGAGGATACATCCCTGGGTGCGATTACCACGCTGCACTGTGCAGCGTTGGTTTTAGCTGCGACGACGATGACCTTATACATTTTTGCACCTAACATCAAGCACGGTAGCCAGTCCGTTGTGGTGAAGCCACCATGTACCCTGTTGGTTGTAGCCCCCTGACAACACAGGGATCGCTCTACTGATGCCTGCGCCGTTTACTCCCCATGTATGTCAAGGAGTAGATGCCCATCTCCCTGGGGTATCGGGACTCTCGGCAATGGCCATCCTGCCAGGTGGCCTTTGCTGCGGCTGGGAGGCGCCCGTGGGGAGGGCCCTTGGTCGGAGTAGGTTGCATCAGGGTGGATGACACGCAATGAAGCGTGGCACATCTTCTCCTGCTGGTGGCCAGCCACCAGCAGTCTCTAAGCGTTCGAGGGCCCATTTTAAGGGTAACGTTTATGACCCCAAATCCTTCCCCTCCTTGGCTACACCGTAGGAGGAACGAAAGGCATTCACTGAAAGTGAGACGTATTTGCCCAAGTATCTTGTCTGTACCAGAGCTGATGGGGAATCCTTTATGTCCGTGAAGCCTCAGTTCTTTGTAGAGCATATAGAGGAAAGGTTTGGGGAGGTGGATGGCTTGTCCAAAATGCAGTCCGGATCGATGTTCAAAAAAACAGCATGCTCCGAACAGTCACGAGCCTTGCTCACTTGTAATAAGCTGGGGGATGTCTCCGTTACTATCACGCCCCATAAAAGTTTAAATATGGTCCAGGGCATTATCTTTCACAGGGATCTCCTTTTACCGTCCGGGGGATTATTTACCATCGTGACCTATTGTTACAATCCGACGACGAGCTGAGAGCCGACTTGGAACGACGTGGTGTGCATTTTGTCCATCGTGTACATAGAGGACCCAAGACTAACAGGGTGGCCACCGGTGCCTTTATCTTGGCCTTCGAGGGTGCTGTATTGCCTGAGAAGGTCAAGGTAATGGTTTACTGTTGTGACGTCAAGCCATATGTCCCTCCCTCAATGCAGTCCTTCCAGTGCTGGAAGTTTGAGCATATGTCCTCCCGTTGCCCTTCCAGCGCCACATGTCGAGATTGCGGACGCCCCTCTCATCCCGATTCTCCATGTGCGCCTCCGCCTGTCTGTGTCAACTGCGGGGAACACCACTCTCCATGCTCGCCGGACTGCCCCGTTCTTCATAAGGAGCGGAAGATAATGGAATTTAAGACCCTGGACCGGCTTACTTATGGTGAGGCAAAACTGAAATTCGAAAGGTTGTATCCTGTCCCACTTCGAACATCCTATGCTGCAGCCACGTTATCGTCGCCCTCGCGGGCGGCAGTTGTCGCCTCATCTGTGCCGCCTTCAGTGGGCCCTCGGGGCCGTACATCTCTGTCTGCCCCCCTCATGTGTGGGGGCAAGGCTTCCTCTGTTGCCCCTTAGCAGTTGGGGGCAAACCCTCTTCTGTCACTCCCAAATCTCGTGCTCCAGGAGTGACATCTGCTCAAAAACCAGGGGGCTCGATCCCTCCCCCTCCCCCTCCTCCTCCGCCGGCGTTGCCTCTGCCAGTTCCTCTCTCACAGAAGGGGTCCCTCGGGGACCTCCCTTCTTCCGTTTCTTCTCCTACCCAGCCGGATGTCAGCCAGTGGCTGAAGGTTCCGCCACCTGCTGGTCGTAGGGCTTCTGCGTCGTCGTCAGCCTCTGATGTTCCTTCAGAGAAGCTCTCCCAGCCCTCTTACCCAAAGGAAAGGCGCGAGAAGAGGGAACGGAACATGTCCAAGAAGAAGGACATTCCGGCGGTTTCAGTACCGTCTGCTGTACATAGTTCTGGCTCTGGGGATGAGGTGGAGATCCTCGCCTTTGAAGCGGATCTCGCCCTCACGGACCCACGGGGGCCACTGCTATGGATGTATCTGACTCTCGCCCGGTGGCGGCCGTTGGCTCTGAGGCGCCGTCTGCCTCTTAGTCGCCTTCACGCCCTCCCAGTCCCTTCCTGCTTTCATTCTCCAATGGAATTGCGGCGGTTATTTCCGCCACTTTCCTGAGCTCCGGATGCTTCTGAGTGTTTCCCCTGTTCTCTGCATTGCTTGTCAGGAAACTTGGTTTCCAGCAATGCGGACTACCACCCTTCGCGGTTATCGGGGATACTATAAGAACCGCGCTGACTGTCAACGAGCTTCATGTGGAGTTTGCCTCTCTGTTCACCACTCTGTCTGTAGCTCGCCTGTACCCCTTCTGACGCTTTTAGAGGCAGTCGCTGTCAGGATTGAGCTCTCGCCAGCTATTACTGTTTGCTCTGTTTACGTTCCTCCGGATGGGGAACTACCCTGACATGTCTTGGCTGCGCTGCTGGCTCAACTCCCGCCACCATTGCTGCTTCTGGGCGATTTCAATGCCCACTACCCTCTATGGGGTGGGACTGTCTCCGATGACCGTGGTCATGCCGTGGAGTATGTGTTGGCTCAGCTCGACCTTAGCCTCTTGAACACCGGTGCTCCCATGCATTTCAGTGTGGCCCATGGCTCGTTCTCGGCCATCGATCTCTCTCTTTGCAGCCCCAGACTTGTCCCATCCCTCCACTGGAGAGTGCATCCTGACCTGTGTGGTAGTGACCATTTTCCCATCTATTTGTCTCTGCCCCAGTGTCATTCTTCTGGGCGCCTGCCGCGCTGGGCTCTCAACAGGGCTGACTGGTCGGCTTTTACTTCCGCTGCCAACATTGCTTCTCCCCCACAGGGTGACATTAACGGGGTGGTCCGTGTCTTGACCACGTCAATTATTTCTGCGGCTGAGGCTGCCATCCCCCGCTCTTCTGGACTCCCTCAGAGGAAGGCTGCCCCCAGGTGGTCGCCGGATATTGCTGAGGCTATTTGCGACCGTAGGCGGGCTCTCCAGCGTCATAGGCGGCACCCGTCTCTGGAGACCCTCATCGCCCATAAGAAGCTCTGTGCCTTGGCCCGTCGTCTTATTGCATGGCGTAAGCAGGAGTGCTGGGAGAGGTATGTCTCATCCTTGCATCCTTGGGCTCCCATGTCTCCCCTCGCTCGTGTGGTCCCGCATCCGGCGGATTTATAGATACCAGACCCCTATGGGTGTCCCTGGAATCTCCCTGGGCGGCGGTGTCTGCACTGACGCTGCCGACATTGCTGACCACCTTGCCGCACACTTTGCTACGAGCTCTGCGACTGCAACTTACCCTCCCGCCTTTCGCTCTCTAAAGGTGCGCGCCGAGCGGAAGCCGTTATCATTGCACACACGTCGTTCTGAAAAATACAATGCTCCTTTCAACGAGAGGGAATTCCTCGCTGCCCTCGCCGATTGCCCTGATACAGCACCAGGACCGGACTGCATCCACGCGCAGATGCTGAAGCATATCTCCAGGGACTGCCAGAGACACATCCTCACCATCTTTAAACGCATTTGGAGCGAGGGCGTGTTCCCATCTCAATAGCGAGAGGGTGTTATTGTCCCCATCTTGAAGCCCGGTGCGGACCCTCTGGCGGTGGACAGCTATCGTCCTATTACCCTCACTTATGGTGGGGCGGCCTCCAACAGCAGACTATCGACGGGGCTCCTCGCTCAATCCCAGGGAGTCATCACATTCTTGCTACGTTGCGTGAGTGTGGTCTTCGTGGTCAGCTCCCAGCTTTTCTTCAAAACTTTTTATTGCGCCGCTCTTTCCGGGTGCAAGTCGGTGCCGCCTCTAGTTCATATTATATATAGGAAAATGCGGTCCCACAGGCTTGGTGTAGAGCATCTCCTTATTTCTAGTGGCCATTAATGGTCTGGCTGCAGCCGTGGGGTTGTTGGTGTCTCCTTCTTTCTATGCTGACGACTTCTGCATCCCATTTAGCTCAACGACTACGGGAGTCGCCGAACGCAGGCTGCAAGCAGCCGTTCGCAAGGCAGCATCATGGGCTCTGACTCACGGTTTTCAGTCCTCTGCAGCCAAGACTCGAGTTATGCACTTCTGCAGGCGTCGGACGGTCCACCCTCATCCATAACTTTACCTCGACGGCCACCTACTTTGTGGTGGACACTAGCCGCTTCTTAGGACTAGTCTTTGATGCCCGACTCACATGGGTTCCTCATATTACTCAGCTGAAGTAAAAGTGCTGGCGGCACCTCAACGCCCTCCGCTGCCTGAGCCATGCGTCTTGGGAAGCAGATCGCTGCACGCTGTTGCGATTGTACAGTGCCCTTATGCAGTCCAGGCTTGATTATGGGAGCCTCGCCTATTGGTCTGCATCACCCTCAGTGTTGACGTTGTTGGACCCCACACACCACTGTGGGGTTCGGCTCGCAACTGGCGCTTTCCGTACGAGCCCTGTCGTTAGTCTGCTGTTGGAGGCCACTGTTCCCCAGCTGCGGATTCGCCGCTACCGACTGCTGACCGACCATGCTGTCCACGTGCATTGCTCACCGGGCCATCCCCATCATCGCCTGTTTTTCCCTGCCAGGGTCCTCCCTTTGCCCGACCGGCGACCTAGGTCTGGGCTTTCCATTGCTGTCCGCGTCCAGTCCCTGCTGTTGGAACTGGGGTCGTTCCCTCTTCTGCCACCCTTCCGGGTCCGTGCACCCACTCCTCCCTGGTGTATGCCCCTGCCGTCCGTCTGCCTGTACTTGGCACAGGAACCCAAGGACTCGGTTCCGCCTGTGGCCCTCCGTCGCCGTTTTCTTGCGCTCCTAGCCTCCTTTTCAGGCTGTGAGTCTGTCTACAATGATGGTTCCCTGGTAGATGGTTGTACTGCCTACGCTTTTGCTCACGCTGCCCATGTTGAACAGTGCTCCTTGCCGGCTGGCTGCAGTATTTCTACTGCAGAGCTGGTGGCCATATTGCGCGCTCTTGAGCATATGCGTTCCTGCTCAGCTACATCCATCATCATCTGCAGTGACTCCCTGAGCACCCTCCAGGCTATCGACCGCTGCTATACCTCTTCTCCTCTGGTATCCTTTATTCAGGAGTCTATTTTTGCCATTACCTGCTCAGGTCGTTTGGTGATCTTTGTTTGGACGCCAGGTCACGTTGGCATCCCAGGGAACCAACGTGTCGACAGGCTGGCCAAAGGGGCGATCGACGCCCCCACTTTGGAGATCGGCCTCCCGGCTCATGATCTGCAGCTGGCGTTGCTCCATAAGGTGCTTGGGATGTGGCATGACGAGTGGCGTAGTCTGACTTCGCCGAATAAACTGCTGCTTGTTAAGGAGACGACCGATGTGTGGCAGTCCTCCCTGCAGGCTTCCCCACAGGGACTCTGTCCTCGTGTATCGGTTCCGCATCGGCCATACCTACCTGACATTTGCGTCAGGAGGATCCCCCCCCCCCGTGTCAGTGTGGGTCCCGGTTGACGGTCGCCCACATTTTGTTGGAGTGTCCCCGACTTCGCACCATCCAGCAGTCTTTAAATCTCCTGGGCACTTTGCCTTTGGTTTTATGTGACGATGCTCCATGGCTGACGATGTTTTAAACTTTATCTGTGGTAATCCTTTTTATGATTCCATTTAGGGAGGTCCTGCACCTTTCGCCTTTCTGTATCTGTTGTCCTCGAGTCTCTCGTAATTGGTTGCAGATTTTAGTGTGTATTCGGATGGTTGACTCTTTCCTTATTTGTTCTCATGGTCAGTCAACCAGCCTCCGGCCCTCTTCTTTTCTTCCATTTCTTTCTGTCCGGTGTTCATCTGTACTCTTCTTGTCTCTAGTGTTCGCTGCCACATTGGTGTTCTTTCAGTGACTGGGGGGGAGAGGTGTCTCCTCCCCCCTTGGGGTTTTACCTGCTCCGTAAATTTTCGTCTCGCCTATTTTTGGAATGGGGGACTGATGACCTTAGCTGTTTAGTCCCTCTTAAACATCCCATCAACCACCACCACCACCATTACTCCTGGTCAATAAGATCTTGGCTTACAGATTAACCGAAGCTATTTCCATCCATCCTCCCCAGCGGGGCTTCAGATCCATTGATGGAATTATGGCGAATGCACTTTCTTTGGATGTAATTATCAAGGAGCATAGGGCTAGAGGAAAGTCTATTTTTTGGTGGCCCTTGACTTAACGAAATCCTTCGATTGTGTATCTTGGAGTGCCATACAACAGGCACTATGGTCCCATGGAGTGGACGACTTGACCCTGGAGTATATACTGTCATCATATAAAGAACAAACGACCAATCTCCAATTTGGTAAAGACACCTTTGGGGAAGTCGAGTTTCATAGGGGAGTCAAACAAGGTGATCCACTCAGCCATAACATGGTAATGGACAGGCTTATGGAATCATTCAACCAGTCCTACTGGGTCGAAGTCAATGGAGAGAAATTTACTGTTCATGGCTTTGCTGATGATATTCTTCTTCCTCTCGTCTGGTAAAGAGGGCATGCAACACATCTGCGTTGTGTTGAAAGATTTAGCAAGAGCACGGCTTTACAAGCAAATCCATCAAAAATCAAGGCCTTTCATTTTATTTGAATGGCACACTCTAGTCGCTGTGCAGTTGAAACTAAGAATCTGTTTAAGTTATCTAGCGCTAAAATACCTGCCTTGAACATGCAAGAACAGCTACACTACCTGGGCTACACATGTGAGCACCAATGAATTTAGCTTCCTTCTCTGTCTATTCTGTAATCCTTGTTGGACCGCCTGAAACGTACCGCTCTCAAGCCCAGGCAAAGGTAACTGTTCTGCGTACATACCTCATACCAAAGCTTGTTCATATTCTTCAGAAAAGTAAGATTACAGCCAAGATGTTGGACTACTTGGACCACCTAATCATACAGTTTGTCAAGACAACTCTTCGTCTGTCCACGACAACTCCAACGCCATTCCTCCATGCTAAGCAGCGTGACGGTGGCTTGGGTACACCAGCATTAAGGCTGCTGATTTGCTCTGTATTTTACAGGAGAATTCAGCAGCTGCCGTCTGTTAACGACGTACACTTGCAAGCAATCTCCAGAACAGAAACCGTGTTCAAGCTTGTACCCAAACTCAAGAGAATCCTAACAGTTAAAGGTACAGTAGTCGTTCCAACATCTGATAGGGTTACAAGATATTGGAGGGCATAGTTACACAATTCTTCACTAGGCCGCAGCTTGGAATATTGTCAACATGCCTCCGAGTGCTATAAGTGGATCAACAACCCTCCACCATTCTGGACAGGTAGGCAATACATCGGCGCAGTCCATCTGCGAATTGGTTTGTTGCCCAACAGGGGAGCCCTGTATATACGGGGTCCTACTGCCAACTGCAGGGCAGGAGGTCCTTGCGGGAACAGGAGAGAGACACTTCAGCATGTCCTCCAGTTTTGCCCACTTACCCATTTTGCTAGAACAGATAGGCACGACAGAGCTGGTAGCTCAATTCAAAAAGAACTTGAGCACAAAGGGTACAAGGTGATTACAACACCATCTATCACACCTATCAACTTGGACCAGTATGTCCCAGATCTTCTAGTTACCCACGATCTGCATTTTAAGCCAGGAACGGGTTCTGGGACAATAATTGAGACAACCATAACATATGAATATACCGGGAGTCTCAATCGTGCCGAAATGATCAAGAGGCAGAAGTACGAGCAGCCAGCGGTTCTCAGCGCACTCCATTGGAAATACAACCTGAGCCGCCTGCCCGATATTATGCTGCTCGTTGTTGGCGCACAGGGTACTTGGGCACCCTGTAATGAGGCTATATGGAGCCGTTTCCATCTCCACCAGTTCCTTATTAGGGAACTCATCTGTAACACCATAATAGCAAGTGTGAATACACCAGCAGCTCATGCGTACAGTTTGGCGGATGGCTCGACAATAATGAGCACCCTTCCGCGACCATCTGTAGAAGGTAATGCTAGGTGAAGGAACCCAGACATGATTGCTTCCTTGCCCCACCAGTGGCATTATAATAACTTGGACAAGATAGACATGAGGCTGTCCACCTACCTAGCCAAATGCCTCATCATATAATTAGTGATGCGCATGAATGGATTAAGCAGATTTCCGCTGTCCCTATCCACCCAAGATGGCGGATGATAGTTCCTCTTCATTTTGTGTGTGCAGTTTGTTTTTGTAATGTTTGGCGTTTAAATTAAGGAGTACTCTGTTTGACATTCGTGAAAGCTTCTTGAAAGTGTCAGCTTAAGTTTGAGTCGTTTAGTTCTGCGCTTACTTTGACATAAAGTTGTCGATCGTGGTTGTAACTTTTGAGTTGGTGGCTGTTCACCACCTAACCTAAATTCTTTTCGCTATTTGTGCCTCTGACAGCTTCATATAAAATACTGAATTTCACAGGAAGGAAATCAATGATTTTCAGGGAAACTGCTGTTTATTATATATGTGAGTCAGTTGGAAAAAACTGTTGGATAGACTTCTTGTGAATTTGGATTTTTGAAGTTGTAGAAAAGTCAATAAGCGATAATTCTACAGCTTCCCGCGTATAGAAAAACCTTTACCTCAAAGAGGTTGTTGTTTTGTGCTATATTACTAAAGAAATTGACACTGAATTTATTTGTCCAGCTTTGTGCCATGGTTGAGGTTACGCACTTGTACTATCTCCGCAGTATTCCTGCCTGTCGTAAGAGGCGACTAAAAGGAGTCTCAACTGTTTCAGCCTTTAATGTGATGGTCCCCATTGGGGTTTGACTTCCACTTTTCCAAATTTAACGGAAGTACGAGCCTTTTGGGGAAGGACACCTTACGTGGTGCACCATGAGTCCTCTGTGCCCTAAGTCCTTGGCACTCTTTATCGTCTTGGCATCATAACTGTACCCTCCATCCCTCATTTTGGGCATACACAACTGATCGATTGTGTAGGTTACGCCCTTAGTGCGTCACCATCTGCACCCACTATCACTATGGACTACCAATGGCACCCAAAATTCTGCACGGTAGCCAGCCCATTGTGGTGGGGCCGTCATGTACCATCTAAGTTGTAGCCGCCTGACAACACAGGGATCGTACTGCCCATGCCAGAGCAGACACCTCCCAACGTAAGCCAAGGAGTAGATGCCCGTCTGTCTGGGGCATCGGGACTCCCCGCAATGGCCATCCTGCCAGGTGGCCTTTGCTGGGGCTGGGTGGCGCCCGTGGGGAGAGCCCCTGGTTGGAGTGGGTGGCATCAGGGCGGATGACCCACAATGAAGCGTGGTACATCATCTCTCGCTGGTGGGCCTCCACCAGCAGTCTCTAAGCGATCGAGGTCTAACCTCAACGGGAAGAATTTTGATCAGAGATCGTTTCCCTCCATAGCCACTCCATGGGAGGAACGTATGGCTGAAGAAGGCAGTGGAGATTGTTCAACCCGGTACCTCGTGTGTATGCAAGTTGATGGGGAATCATTTATGTCGACCAAGCTCCAGTTTTTTGTGGAGCATTTAGAGGACAAGTTCAGGGAGGAGGAGGGCTTGTCCAAAATGCGCTCTGGGTCGGTTCTCATCAAAACAGCATCCTCTGCCCAGTCACGGCAGTTGCTCACTTGTGACAAGTTAGGGGATGTTTCTGTCACCATCACTCCCCATAAAAGTCTAAACATGGTCCAGGGTATTATATTCCACAGGGATCTTCTACTGCAGTCCGACGATGAACTACGCGCCAATCTAGAACGATGGGGTGTTCACTTTGTCCGGCGCATCCATTGGGGTCCGAGGGATAATCTGGTAGCCACTGGTTCCTTCATCTTGGCCTTCGAAGGTGATGTTTTACCAAAAAAATTCAAGGTGATGGTTTACTGTTGTGATGTGAAGCCATATATCCCTCCTCTGATGCGGTGTTTTACATGCTGGAAGTTTGGGCACATGTTATCCCGCTGTACTTCCGGCATCACATGTCGAGATTGTGGACGTCCTTCGCATCCCCATACTACATGTGCTCTGCCTCACATCTGTGTTAACTGCGGAGAACACCATTCCCCCTGCTCGCCGGACTGTAGGATCTTCCAGAAAGAACGGAAGATAATGGAATATAAAACCCTAGACCGCCTGACGTATTCAGAGGCTAGGCGGAAATTTGAGAGGCTCCATCCTGTGCCAATGACGTCATTGTACGCCGTTGCTGCAACGACGGTTGTTCTATCTCCTGCGTCGTCCCATATGGTTGGTTCTCTGATTGGTCAGAATCCAACAGCCCGCTTGGTTGTGGGGGGCACTTCACACGCTGTTGCTTGTGCTCCACTTCTTCAGGAGCCACACCCTCCCAACCATCGGGGACATCAGCTTCCCCTTCCCAGCCGGAGAAGTGTAAAACTTGTTCGGCTACTCTCGCCAGGAAGGGGTCTCTTGGGGACCTCCCTTCGCAAGTTCCGACCAGTGGAAAAGCGGACACCCGCAAGTGGCTAAAGCAACCACCATGCCCTGGTCGTCGGGCTTCACGGTCGTCGTATGTCCCTGAGACTGACCCAGTGAAGCCCGTGAAGCCTGAACCACCGAAGGCACAGCGAGAGAAACAGAAAAGGAAGAAATTCCCCAAGGCTAACGACATTGCAGTGGCACCCGTCCCACTGCTTCCTACAAGTTCTGCGTCTGAGGATGTGGTGGAGATTCTGGCGTCCGCTGAGACGCTACGGAAAGCACTATCACAGGTGCTCAATCGGAGGCAGCACGTGACCCAGTGGCGTAATCTTCCTTCCCACTACTGTCACGACTTTCTCAGCCATGGACAACACCATCCTCCAGTGGAACTGCAGCGGTTTCTTCCACCATCTAGCTGATCTCCGCCAACTTATCAGCCTTCACCCTTTCTTCTGCATTGCTCTGCAGGAAACTTGGTTTCTGGAAATGCGAACCCCTGCCTTCCATGGCTACCGGGGTTGTTATAAGAACCGGGCAGCTTATGAAATGGTGTCTGGTGGTGTCTGCGTATATGTCCTGAACTCTCTTCACAGCGAGTCTGTATTGTTCAGGTGTGGACGCCACAGGCTGTTACCGTCTGCTGTCTTTACCTTCCACCGGATGGTGATGTCATGCAGCATGTCCTGGCTGCTGTGATAGCCCAATTGCTGCCACCTTTCTTGTTACTGGGCGACTTTAACGCCTATAACCATCTGTGGGGTGGGTCAGTGGCAACAGGTCGAGGCGCCATCGTTGAGCATTTATTGGCGCAGCTCGATCTCTCGATATTAAATGATGGTGCCTTCACACACTTCAGTGTGGCGCATGGCACATACTCCGCCATTGACCTTTCGATCTGTAGCCCTAGCCTCTTACCGTCTGTCCAATGGAGAGTGCATGACGATCTGTGTGGGAGTGACCACTTTCCGATCTTTCTGTCACTGCCATAGCGTCAATCTTCAGGGCGCCCTAGCAGATGGGCTATGAATCAGGCTGACTGGGACTTGTTCTCCTCCACTGCCGCTATTGAGCCTCTCTCTAACGATGACATTGATGTAGTGGTTCAATCAGTCACGACCGACATCGTTACTTCCGCCAAATCTGCCATTCCCTGTTCTTCTGGGTCCCCTCGGCGGCGGACTGTGCCTTGGTAGTCGCCTGAGATACCTGAAGTGATTAAAGCTCTCCGGCGGGCGCTCCAGCGTCACAAGCGACATCCCTCCCTCGAACACCTTATTGCCTTCAAACGCCTGCGTGCGCGAGCCCACCACATTATCCACCAACGCAACCAGGACTGCTGGGAGCGGTATGTGTCCACCATTGGCCTCCATGTCACTCCATCGCAGGTCTGGGCCAAGATTCGACGCCTCTATGGCTATCAGACCCCTGTCAGCTTCCATGCGCTCTCACTGAATGGAGCGGTTTGTACTGACTCCGATGTCATTGCAAACCGCTTGGCAGAGCACTTTGCTCTGAATTCCACTTCTGCCAACTACCCTTGGGCTTCCGCTCCATTAAAGAGCGGATAGAATGTCGGAGTCTTTCTTTTCACACCCACCATCCTGAATTGTACAATGTTCCACTCAGTGAGTGAGAATTTCGCAGTGCCCTCGCCGCTTGTCCTGATACCGCTACTGGGCCATATAGCATCCACTCTCAGATGCTGAACCACATTTCAGTGGACTGCCAGCGACGCCTCCTCGACCTTTACAACCGTATTTGGGTCGGGGGTGACTTTCCGCCGCAATGGCGGGAAAGTCTTGTTGTCCCCATTCTGAAACCATGGAAGAACCCTTTGGAGGTGGACAGCTACCATCCCATTGCATCACCAACGTTCTTTGCAAGTTGCTTGAACGCATTGTGAGCCGGCGCTTGAATTGGGAACTGGACTCTTGTGGCCTTCTGGCTCCGTCTCAGGGTGGTTTCCGTAAAGGCCGCTCCGCCGCTGACAGTCTGGTGAGCCTGGAGTCGGCCATCAGTACGGCCTTGGCCCACTGTCAGCATCTGGTCGCTGTCTTTTTCGACATTCGGAAGGCATGTGATACGACATGGCGTCATCACATCCTTTCTGCGCTTCATGGATGGGGTCTTCGGGGCCCTCTGCCGATCGTTATCCGCAATTTTCTGTCGTATCGTACCTTCCGCGTGCACCCCGCGGCCTCATGTAGTTCCTCCCAAGTCAAGGACAACGATGTGCCACAGGGTTCTGTTTTGTCTGCCTGTTTTTAATAGCCATTAACGGGCTCACTGCGGCCGTGGGAAATTCTGTCTCCGCTTCCCTGTATGCTGACGACTTCTGCCTTTACTACAGCTCTATTGGCATTGCAGCTGCTGAACGACAGCTACAGGGCGCAATCGGCAGGGCGCAGTCTTGGGCTGTAGCGCATGGTTTTCAGTTTTCGGCAGCCAAGACCTGCGTTATGCATTTCTGCCGGCGACGCACTGTTCACCCGGAGCCACGGCTTTATCTTGACGGCGAGCTTCTTACAGTGGTGGAGTTACATAGGTTTTTGGGGGTGGTTTTTGATGCCCAGTTGACTTGGCTGCCTCATATTTGGCAGCTTAAACAGGCGTGTTGGCGGCATCTAAATGCTATGCGATGCCTGCGCCACACCAGGTGGGGCGCCGACCGATCTACTTTCCTACGGCTTTACCAGGCCTTAATCCAGTCCCGTCTGGGCTATGGGAATCTGGCTTATGGCTCAGCATCCCCATCTGCGTTGCAGGTACAGGATCCAATACTACACAGCGGGATACGACTTGCCACTGGTGCTTTCTGGACCAGCCCTGTG
Organism: Schistocerca gregaria; assembly: GCF_023897955.1. NCBI lineage: Eukaryota > Metazoa > Arthropoda > Insecta > Orthoptera > Acrididae > Schistocerca > Schistocerca gregaria. Next base: position 583,719,717 of record NC_064922.1, read on the forward strand.
GACAGCATACTAGTGGAGGCAGGTGTCTCTCCCCTGCGGTTACGACGCCAACTTTTGCTGGCCGCTTATGGTGCCCACGTTTTTAGCTTTCCTGGGCATCCCAACTATCGCCTCCTGTTCCCGCAATTGGTCGTCCATCTGCCAGAACGACGGCCTCAGTCAGGTTGTACGATCGCGGTCCGAGTCAAAGAGCTTCTTTCCGGGCTTAGTGTTTTCACTGTTCCACCTCTTTTCCGGGCCACCTTGAGGACACCCGCATGGTGTGTTCCTCGGCCTTGCCTTCGGCTCGACTTGGCACAGGGCTTGAAGGAACTAATCCATCCAGAGGAGTGCCGCTGCTGCTTTTGTTCCATCCTGACCACGTATCAGGACTCTGGCGTTGTATACACTGACGGTTTGATGGTTGCTTGTCATGTTGGTTATGCGCTAACTCTAGGGGACCATTCCGAACAAAGCTCCTTGACAGATGGCTGCAGCGTTTACACTGCTGAGCTGGTCGCCATCTTTCGATCCCTAGAGTATATCTGCTCCTGCTCAGGTGAGTCCTTCGTTATCTGTAGCGATTCCCTGAGCGGTTTACCAGCTCTCGACCAGTGTTTCCCTTGTTCTCGTCTGGTGATGACTATCCAGGAGTCCCTGAATACTCTTGCGCGTTGCAGCCGCTCTGTGGTCTTCGTGTGGACCCCAGGCCATGTTGGGATACCCGGCCATGAGAATGTTGACCGCCTGGCGAAAGAGACCACCAGTACACCATCTCTGGAAATTGGCCTCCCGGAGACAGATGTGCGAGCGTTCCTACGCAGCTAAATTCTGGACCTTTCGGACATTGAATGGCGCACCCTGCCTTCACGAAACAAACTTCGGGCCATCAAGGAGGCTACCGGTGTGTGGCGCTCCTCGTTGCGGGCCTCTCGCAAGGAGTCTGTTGTCCTCTGCCAGTTGCACATTGGGAACATATGGCTGACGCACGGCCATCTATTGCGACGTGAGGGCCCACCTTTATGTCGCTGCGGCTCCGTTTTGTCAGTGGTCCACTTTTAGCTGTGCTCAGGCAGTCTTTCGCACTGCCTGACACGCTCCCTGCGCTTTTAACAGATGACTCTGCTACGGCTGACTTAGTTTTACGTTTTATTCGGTCAGGGCGTTTTTATCGTTTAATTTGAGTGTTTCTGTTTCATTTTATTTTATTGTGTTGATTCTGGCCTTTGGCCTACGATTTTAAACTGAGTTTTTAATGGCTTTTCCTTTTTTATCCCTATGGTCGGCCAACCACCGCCACGCTCTGTGTGGTGTTACTTTGTTTTGTCTGTTCTTTGTCTGAGTATTTCTTGTCCTGTGTCGTCTGCCGCCTTTCCTGTTCTTCGTTTTTCTTCTCTTTAGGCGGTTTTAGTTTTTTTTTTGGAAAAAGAGACCGATGACCATAGCAGACTGGTCCCTTTAACCCCCCACAAACCAACCAACCTTGCCTTCGGCTCGACTTGGCACAAGGCTCGAAGGACCTAGTCCATCCAGAGGCCTTCCGCCGACGCCTTTATTCCATCCTGACCACGTATTAGGGCTCTGACGTTGTATACACTCATGGTTCGATGGTTGCTGGTCGTGTTGGTTATGCGCTAACTCTAGGAGACCATTTTGAACAACGCTCCCTGCCATATGGCTGCAGCGTTTACACTACTGAGCTGGTCACGTTCTTTCGAGCCCTAGAGTATATCCGCTCCTGCTCAGGTTAGTCCTTCGTTATCTGTAGCGATTCCCTGAGCGGTTTACGAGCTCTCGACCAGTGTTTCTCTCGTTCTCGTCTGGTGATGGCTATCCAGGAGCCCCTGTGTGCTCTTGCCCGTTGCGGCCGTTCTGTGGTCTTCGTGTGGACCCCAGGCCATGTTGGGATACCCGGCAATGAAACTGTTGAGCGCCTGGCGAAAGAGGCCACCAGTGCACCATCTCTGGAGATTCACCTCCCGGCGACTGATTTGCTGGCACTATTACCGCGCAAAGTTTTCGGTTTATGGGACACTGATTGGCGCAACCTGCCCGTGCCAAACAAACTCCGCCGTATCAAGGAGACGACGACTGTGTGGCGGTCATCCATGCGAGCCAACCGCAGGGACTCAGTCGTCCCTTGTCGGCTCCGCATTGGCCACACCCAACTGACGCACAGTTATTTAATGTGTCGTGAGGATCCTCCTCTTTGTCGTTTTGGGGCGTCCTTGACTTTTGCGCTGCCTGACACGCTCTCTGCTCTTTTATCAGATGACTCTGCCATGGTGGACTTGGTTTTTGCGTTTTATTTGGGCAGGGGGATTTTATCGCTTAATGTAACTGTGTTTGTTTTGAGTTGATTCTGGCCTATGACCTACGATTTGTCTAATTTTTTTTCATGTGTTTCTCGGTGGTTGGCTTTTCCCTTTTTGTTTCTATGGTCGTTCAACCACCATCACACTCTGTGTGATTTTCGTTCGTCTTGTCTGGTTTTTGTCGACGTTTCTCTAGTTCTGTGTCGTCTGTCTTCTCGTCTGTTGATCGTTTTTATTCTCTGTGGGTGTTTTTTGTATTTGGAAAAAGAGACCGATGACCATAGCAGTCTTGTCCCTTTAACTCCCACAAACCAACCAACCAACCAACCAAGGGGCAACGTGCAGCTGCCACTCCGCCACGATATCCCAAGAGAGCGCAGACGTTGACGCCCGCTACCACCAATGGCGAATTTATTGTAATAACGTATACTTAAACCTAAAATTAAGTAGACTAGAGAAAAGGGAGCTTTTCTAAACAGCACAAAGGATGATCATTAGACTATATCACCCATATGGCAACTCAGTCTGCTATTCGCACGACATAGCACTTTTGAAAACAGAAAATATTCCCACAGATTCAGAAAGCCTTTTAGACCTGCTTTTGCAGGTATATGCCCGCAGAGAGGAGAAATTCGATCTTGATAAGCTATATAAGGATCACGTCAGGGCCTATGGGAGGACTTACTTTGACTTCAGTCAAACCGGAAGCAAGTGCTACGTCCATGTCAAGCATCTGAACTGAGAGTTACTCAGTTGAATGCTATGAGAAGCACACCCGTTAGTTTGGAACTCCCACGGGTCCTGAGTGAGCTTAACTGCGACATCCTGTGTGCACAGGAACCATACACCAAACAAGGCCACATCACCAACATCCCACACCACGCGGTGTCGATATTGGGAAAGGCAGACTGCAAGGCATCGGTCATAATCCTAAATAAAGAGATTCACCCAGTTAAAATCACGGAACTTTGCACTGAACATATTGCCACAGTGGAGATCACACACAGGAGCGACACATGGGTCGTCGCATCGATATATGCTCAATACAGCCACTGCATGAATCCATATGCAAATGCCATAAGACAAATTGCACAATACGCTGGCAACAAAAAACTATTAATCTTTGCAGACATTAATGCAAAATCCACCCTATGGCACTCCAACAGAACTGACGACAGAGGACGAATAATCAATGACATAATACATGAAAACGTACTGCACGTAATAAACGAGGAAGGACACCATCCAATATTCACAGGGCATGATGGCTCCTCATCCAACATTGATATCACCCTTGTAAACAATGCTGCGACCATCTACATACAAGACTGGACAGACACAACCACATCACCATGAGTGACCATGACGTCATCACACTGACTTTACAGAGGACAGCACACAACAACACAGCAACACAACCCCGAAGACTGCTTTTTCATAAGACAGACTGGAATACAGTAAGATGCAAGATGCAAGAACAAACACTGCAGAACATCACAGGCAGTGTACACTATAGAGCTCACATGCTCACAGAAATCGTTACACATATACAGCACACCTACATACCCACACTACGCAAAACAAAACAGCAGACCATCCCCTCGACTGCACATCTAACACATCAAGACACCAGACGCAAATGTAGACTCTACCAAAGGGCAATCTCGGACACAGAAAGACAGTTATGACTACTCGAATACTGGCTTGTCAAGGACAGATACAAACAAGAACTAAGTAAGACTGGAAAGGCCCAATGGAATAACCATGTAACATTACAAACACAACTAAATATGTGGGGGGAACCATACAAGATCATGACCGAACAAATCAAGAGCCACTAGTTATGGGAATGCTACGACAGGATGACAGGGTGATGACGAAAGGCTAGAGAAGCACAGCAGAGTACTTGCTGGGCAAACTCCCTGACGACATCGCCACCACAGACACACCAGAACAAGCCGCATTGAGACGTGAACTCACCACAGTTTACACCATACCAACCGCCACCTGTCCATTTGCGCAGGAAGAGGTGGCGATAGCGATCTCAGAACTCAAAAATAAGAAATCGCCTGGACCAGATGGTATCCACTCTGAGGTACTAAAACAAATTGCACCATAGATCACCCCATACCTTACAACACTGCTGAACGACGCATTATGGCTAGGCCGTGTGCCTGCAGTGTGCAAAGCCTCAAAGGCGGTCATCATCAAGAAAGCACCAGACAAAGACCCCTCAGAACCCAGATCATACAGACCCATATGTCTCATCAATACACTCGCCAAAATAAAGGAAAAACTACCTTATAAAAGACTCCAAAACACACTGTACACTTCGGGGATTGACACCACACCAATATGGCTTTTGGGAAGTCAATCGATGACACAATCAACAGAGCATTACAGATCCTACACAGCACACCTACAAAATACACGCTAGCCATCATGATAGGCATTTCGGATGCATTTGATAATCTATGGTGACCGGCCCTCTTTGAGAGGCTCAGCCACCTGCAGGTACCGGAATCACTGTACAACAGTCTCATTGACTACTGCAGGGACAGAACAGTTGCTTGGCACTGGACGACCAGAAAGTAATCAAACGCATTACAAAAGGTTGCCTACAAGGGTCGATCTGCGGCCCCATCTTCTGCAACATAATGATAGTACCGCTCCTACAATTACACAAGGAGCACAATACGACAGATGGAGTTGTCGCTTACGCTGACTATCTGCTTGTGGCAGTGTCAGCAGACAACCGTGCCCAGCTAGAAGACAGAGCCAATGATACACTCAGAACAATAACACAATGGTGCACAGACAATAAGCTCAAGGTAGCTGAACACAAAACATACACACTGCTAAAGGGTATCCTGCATAGGAACCCAACAGTCAAAATCGGGGAAACGAACATCAAAAGATCAAAAGTAACACGCTACCTTGGAGTATACATAGACGAACGGTTGAACTTCCACGAACACATACATATATCCACAGACAAAGCAGAAAAAATACTGCACAAACTGGCAAGGTTACACTCGGAACACAACAGACTACCACTGTCAGTCACACAGACATATCAATGCTCTCTCTTCGAGTCAGTACTATGCTTCGCTGCCAGCACGTGGGCCCATAGACTAATCCTCTCCACTAACAGAACCGCCTTGCTTCGACTAAGGGGGGCCTTCAACACAACTTCAGTCGACGCACTATGTGTCGTGATGGGAATTTTCCCAATAGATATAACTATTAGATACCGTGGGGCAAGGTAATGGCTTAAGATAGGGAAACTAGACCAGGTTCGGCAGATCACTGGTGTACCATGTGTAACATTACATCAACTTAAAGCATGGCGAGATGATACCTGGCAGAGCGAGTGGGTTAACAGCGCTAAGGGCCGACGAGTCTATAGCTTCTCCCCTGATATCAAAGAACAACTAAAATTAAAGCATATCGTTGCTAGCCGCGGTATGGTACACTTTCTGACAGGCCACGGCCCTTATCCCACGCACGTGAGTCGCGTGAGTCTGCAACCGACTACCAGATACACATTCAGTGAATAAGGTTCCCCAGAACACACTGTCCTATTCTGTGGGCAACGCACAAACACTAGACACACACTACACATTACCCATCAGAACAAAATGGCTCTGAGCACTATGGGACTTAACCTGTGACCGTAGCGGTCGCGTAGTTCCAGACTGAAGTGCCTAGAACCGCTCGGCCACCAACGGCCAGCTCCCATCAGAACAATCGAGATGAACTGTATGCTATTTTATGCAACCCGAACCTATGCGGCCAACTTAATATACTAACAGACGAAATCTCTAGGACCCTGTATACAGAATATCTAAACAACAGACCATATAGAAGGCAGGGCCGGGGATGCCGACCCCAGAGTGCCCATGGGCGGATAACAGCACAAACACCTCAGGCGAAAATTCAGATATTGAGATGAATCATGTCGACGACCCATTGTGGCAACCTGCGTGTGAGTAGTCTAGGAACCAGATAAGCATCTAACATACAAGAACACACACATGCAGCCCCCAGAGGCTCAGCATTCATTTGCTGGGTACGGGCTTGGCGACCCCAGGGTTCCTGAGCTGGCGACTGTTAAGCGCCGCCAGTCCCCTGTCACCGTAAGCTCTTGGCATGCTTCAACGACCATTGTGCCTCGCGGCGGTGGAATGTAGTGTGTCTCAGGTAGTGGGGATCTTGGCTTGGCCACCCGGATCTCGAGGATGGAATAAACCTCTATAAACAACCACTCAATCTCAAGGTGTGCTGCGTGCCGATGAGATGCATGGCTGTTGAGGTGGAACAGTTGTTAGCGGGCAACCTCTGGGGAACCTGCCGCACCTCAGTTGTATAAGGCTTACCTAGGCATGCAGGGCTCTGTCTAGGTGGACTCTTAGTTCCCTAGCTGCTCGTGGGACCGAGATGGAACCCTCCAACTTTTCTTCATCTCCTCCCAGCGGAGAGGGTGGGCCGCTGGTAGGTTCTAACACCCAATCTAACAAGAGGGCTCTTGTAACCAGTCCTCCTGATTCAGGTAGTCGTAACAGAACGCATGCTGCTTCGCTGAATATGTTTCTTGTAATTAAAAGAAAAGATGGGAGTTTCGCGAAAGTTTCACCATTTTATATCCAGAAAGGCTTAGAAGGTATTGCTGGCACTCTAAAATCTGTAAAACGCTTGCGAAATGGCACCTTGTTGGTTGAAACATCTAACTTCCAGCAAGCCCAGAACCACCAGAAGGCGCAATTTCTTGGGGAGTTTACGTAGAGACTGAATTTCACAACACCTTGAACTACAGCAAGGGTGTTGTGACTTGCAGAGATCTCGTTGACATTCCCCAAGACGAACTGAAGGCTGAATGGTCCCGGGAAGGAATTGTCAATGTGCAACACATTATGAATTGGGTGGATGGTACTCTTGTAAAGACTGCCTCGTTTATCCTTACATTTAACACCACCTAATTGCCAGAGCATTTGAAGGCCGGTTTCCTTCGTCTCAGTGTACGGCCTTATTACCCCAACCCCATGCGGTGTTTTAAATGCCAACACTTTGGACACACTACTCTCGGCTGTAGAGGGGAAGCCACTTGTGGGAAATGTGGTAAGGCCGCCCATGAGGAAGTTGGCTGCTCCTCTCCTCCCAAGTGTGTCAACTGTTCTGGGGATCACCCTGTGTGGAGTAGGGACTGCAGAGTTTTCCTTGAGGAACGGAAGATCCAGGAACTTAAAACTACAAAACGCCTCTCGTATGGTGCGGCGAAGAAAATTTACAAGTGCATTCAGCCGCCCACGTTCGCTGATTCCTTTTCTTCCGTTCTCAAACAGCCAGTGTTGAAATTCGATGACACTACACAAACGGAGGTTGCTACTGTCAGCACTAGCCCCTATGTCTGTCAATGTACGTGTGCTGCTGCCGTTCCTGTGAAGCCTGCTGCTTCCCCCCCCCCCCCCCCCCCCCCCGGCCTTCTGACCAGGCCGTGGTAGCTGACGTCATGGAACTTCCTGCCCCTTCCCGGGTCCAGTCTTGTGCATTGCCCAGCGCTGCTACAACCCCTACTGCTTCTGAGGTTTTGGCACCAATGCCGCCTCAGGCCAGAAAATCGAAGCCAAAGACAAAGGTGAAGACTCGCCCACTAAAGGAGACCGACATTCTACAGTCTGCTGATGTGGATGTCATTCTCTCTGACGTCTCTCTCGACTCCTCTTCAGAGGAGATGGAGGTTGATGTCAGACTGGGGCACTCATCTCGCCCCAAAACTGAGCCTCCGTCTGTTGTGGGCTCTCCTCCCCAACAGAAATTGAGAATGAAGGTACTCCCACCCTGATAGATGGCTCCCGTTATACAGTGGAACATGAATGGATTCCGGGCACATGTGGAGGAACTGCACCTCCTAGCACAGCAACGCCCCCTGTGCTTGTGTTTACAGGAAACGCATTTCAAACCATCTGATGCTCCTGTACTAAGGGGCTATACGTCATATCGCAAAGATGACCTGACTGGAGAAAGGACCAAAGGCGGAGTCGCTGTGTTTGTCAATAATGACCACCACTCCTCTGGTCTCCCCCTGGATACTGACCTGCAAGCAGTTTCAGTTGAAATTCATTCACCTGGGAGGCTTACTGTTTGCTCCCTTTATTTACCCCCTCTGGATGCAATGACCTTAGACGCTCTCATAGATCTTATCGACCAACTCCTCTGTCCATTTCTCCTCCTGGGAGACTTCAATGCCTATAATGTCCTGTGGGGCTCCACTTCTCTTTGCGCTCGAGGTCGAATTTTGGAGAGCCTCCTAACATCTCAAGTGTTGTGCATCCTCATGCAGGTACTCCGACTAATTTCTCTCCTGCTACAGGGTCATTCTCAGCCATTGACCTATCTTTCTGCTCTCCAACCCTCACCGACTCTGTTAACTGGGAGGTCATTGACGACCTCCATTCCTGCAATCACTTCCCTATCCGCATTCATCTCCTGGATGGTGTATTGCTGGAGCAGCCGCAACCATCGTGGATAATTGGCAGGGCTAACTGGCCACTGTTCCCTCGGTTGGCTGTCTTTGACCGCCACAATAGCATCAAAGAATGGGTGGATGACATCCCGCTTGTGATCCATCATGCTGCTGACCTGCCCATACCACAGTCTTCTGGCACTCTTAAGCGGCGCCTTGTGCCTTGGTGGACAGAAAAGTGCTGTTCAACCATCTGAGACAGGCGTGCGGCCCTTCGCCGATTTAAATGCCGTCCAACAGCGGTCAATCTTACCGCCTTTCGAATCGCGAGAGCCAGGGCACGCCGTGTCATTAAAGAGAGCAAGAAAAGGTCATGGCAGGCGTTCCAGGACTCCATCAACTGTTCCACTTGTTCCACAAAAGTATGCGAAGCCATCCGGCGGATTTCCGGTAAACATAGCCGTTTACCAATAGCTGCTGTCCTGAACCAGGGATGCCTCCAAACGACACCCAGAGCCATTGCTCAGACGCTGGCAGAGCATTTTGCACAAAGTACTGCCACTGCAAATCAGGATCCAGCGTTTCGTCGCTACCGTGCGACTGTCGAAAGAGCAAACTTGGACTTTCGGTCGAAGAGTTCTGAGGCGTACAACTCCCCTTTCTCCATGTGGGAACTTGAATCGGCTCTTAGTGAGACTTCTGACACTACACGAGGTTACGACCGCATCCGGTGCTCCTTTCTTTCGACATCTGCCAGCGGCGTCAAAGGAAATCCTCCTCAAATGTTTTAATCTCATATGGCAGACAGGAGTGTTCCCCACCTCGTGGCGGGAGGCAATCCTCATCCCTCTCCTCAAACTGGGAAAGGACCACACATGTCCCAGTAGTTATCGTAGTATCTCCTTGACAAGCTGTGTCGGTAAGACCCTGGAACGGATGGTTACCCGGCGTCTGGTCTGGCTGTTAGAGACCAGAGAGCTCCTTAGTCGCTTTCAGTGTGGATTCCGAAAATTTCGGTCCACGGTCGACAACCTGACCCTCCTAGAGACGGCTATTCAGCAGGCTTTTCTCCGTCAGCATCACTGTATTGGTGTCTTCTTTAATATCAGTAAGGCATATGATACTACTTGGAGATACTGTATTCTTGTACAACTGCATCAATGGGGCTTTCGTGGCCGCCTCCCGATTTTCATTCGGTCTTTCCTGTCTCTGCGGTTTCTTCGGACCCGCGTTTGTAACACACTGTCTGATCGCTTTGAGCAAGAGAACGGTGTCCCCCAGGGCAGCGTTTTAAGTGTTACCCTCTTTTCCATAGCCATCAACAGAATAACGTCTACAGTGAGGAGTCCAGTACAGTGCTTCTTATTTGTGGACGACCTTGCTGTTTTCTGTTCCTCCTCCAGTGTTGCAACCGTGAGCCGTCAGTTGCAGCTAACAGTGCGGCGGTTAGAGGAGTGGGCTGCAAAGATGGGTTTTCGGTTCTCTGCTGATAAGTGTGTTTGTGTTCATTTTAATCGTTCTCGTCGTCTTTTTACTTTGCCTGCCTTGCATATGGAGGATACTGTCCTACATTTTAGAGACACAGTGCGGTTTCTGGGCCTAATTTTTGACTCCAGGTTCTCATGGCTGCCACACCTACGTGACTTGAAAGCCAGAACCCTGAAGGCTCTCAACATCCTCAAGTGCCTCAGCCACAGGTCTTGGGAAGCGGACAGGGCGCGTCTCCTTCAGTTTTACCAAGCTTTCGTGCGTTCACAGTTGGACTATGGGTGCACAGTATATGGGTCAGCGAGGCCTTCTTATTTGCAGATCCTTGACGATGTTCACCATGCTGGGATTCGACTGATCACGGGTGCTTATTGGACCAGTCCCATACCCAGCCTCTGTGCTGAGGCTGGGGAACCGCCACTTACCATTCGGTGGCAGCTCCTGCTGGTGCGCCAGGCTTGTAAGTTTCTTGCAATTCCATCTCACATGCTCACCATCTTGTTGCCCATCCACCTATGGACCGCCTTTTTTCCCGCTGTCTCCGGGCTACATTGCCGTTTGGGATCCGTGTGCAATGTGTACTAGAGTCGCTCAGTGTGGAGTCTGTACAACCCCAAAACCAGGGTTTTAACCGCCTGCCACCCTGGTTACTGAAGAGGCCCGGAGTGATTTTAGATTCATTGCAGTACAAGAGAGATTGCACTCCTGCCACCGTTTTTAATGCATCATTTTCTGCCATTTTATCTGAGCACCACGACTATGTAGCTGTTTTTACAGATGGGTCGAAACAAGGGGATTCTGTTGGTTGCTCAGTTGTTTTTCCAGATTGTGTCTTCAAGGTCCGCCTGCCTCAGACTTTCGCTGCCATTGATGCAGAATTGTCTGCGATCTTGTGGGCACTGGAGCACATGAGACATTCTTCCTCTCCTAAATTTCTTGTCTGTTCCGATTCACTCAGTGCCCTTTACTTATTGCGACGTTTGTATCCGGCAGACAAAACTGTTCAGACCATCCAGGATGCCCTCCTCCGACTACAGCGACTGGGGAAGGTTGTAGCTTTCTGCTGGGTTCCGGGCCATGTCGGCATTGCTGGGAAAGAAAGGGCAGATCTCGCAGCCAAGGAGGCGTGTCTCGCCCCGCAAGTATCTCAGTGTGCTATCCCCTTGCACGCATTCACCTCGCTGTTGAGCCCACGGGTTATGCGTCGGTGGGAGGATGAGTTGCTGTAAGTAACTGACAATAAGCTCCGTATAGTCAAACCCACAACACGTGTGTAGTGTACTTCCTTTCAGCCCCATCGACGGGACGAGGTTGTCCTCACTCGGCTTCAAATAGGCCACAGCCCTATGACGCATGGCTACCTGCTTTGGCGAGAGGACCCTCCAATGTGTGGTGCTTGCGGCGTCCAGGTCACTGTGCGCCACGTTTTATTGGATTGCGTTTTATTTTCTGACCAGCGGGCCGCAGCTGACTTGCCAGCGGACCTGCCATCTCTTTTAGGCAACACTCGGACGAATGTGGTTAAAGTTTTAAAGTTCTGTCACATGTCAAATGTTTTTACAAAGATTTTAGGGAGAGGATTTTAATTTGCTCACTGTGTGACAAGCTAGCCCATATTTTATGTAAGTGGGCAGCCAATAACAATTTCCTGTGACATTCTTGTTGCTAGGTTTCTCCTTTCCTTAGGTTTTACTTTCTTCTGTAACGTTTTCCTTTTTTCCTGCTTTCTTTGAGTGTGTGCTTTAGTTTTCTTAGGTCTGTCCACGTTCGTTCCTTTTAATGTGTGTCAGGGCGCTGATGACCTCGATGTTGAGCGCCCATAAGCCCCAACACACCACCACATACATGCGCACACAGTAAAAAAAATTGACACCTCACTTGTAATCATTAGTAGGTCAAAGCAAGGGACCTACCTTAGGGATCTACGCCTCCTGGCGAGAAGCGACACCCAGCCTGAATGGAAGGATCTTAATTGTGGTTCCCTTTAGCTGGTCCCAATCCTACGGATACTTAACGCAGATCGGGGAAAACCACCGTCCAGGCTGAGTCGCCACATAGTCGGGAGGTGCTCACAATTTCACGAGCAAGAACTGGTCTGACACGCACACGCACACACACACACACACACACACACACACACACACACACACACACACACACACACACACACACACACACACACACTCTTGAACCCAACGTGGCCATTTAGTTCACTGCAACTCATAAGTAGCAAACGATGCACAGAACACAATATAATCAAAATCACTGCAAATAACCAGACATGGAAATAATAAACTTAGCAGTTATAGAACTAGTATTAGGTTAATTAAGTATGCTAGCATAGATATGGAACTCTGAGTGGCGGCCAGCGTCTTGAAGTTCATTGCAAGGCCCTGACTGCCACCCACACATAGGTGGTGGGAAATTCTGTACCTTATTCTTTCCAATCTTCCTTCTTTTTACCTCTTCTTAAATATTAAATGAAATTATTTTCAATTTCGATATTATTATATTATTTGTAATTGTTTCCAAAGAGCTGCACAACGAAAATAAAAATGCACGAATACCACAAAAAACCTGCCTCCACATGGCAGGACATGGGCAGCGGTGTGAGTGGGATCGAGAAATGGGAAAGCGACACACTAGCCACTCCGGAGCCCGAACCCAGTCACAGTGGCCAAGTGGCATAATACGACCCAACATGAGCAATTAGAGGGTGGGTCAGTAAATAAAGGCAGCAATTGAAAAAAGTGTCCCAATACATGCTGTAGGTTGGGGCACACAATGTGAACCCCACTTCACCCAGACACTCCATCACACAGTACTCTCTGCCTGTAACAGACACAGCCACAACACTTAAGCACCAGCATGCAACAACATCCAGAGCATCCTCTCCACCACATAACACCATCCACACTGTGACAACCAGAACGTGAGATCCACTATAAGACAGAATGTCCCACTCTGCCCCCAAGCAACACTGCACAAATCAGCCAAGAACACCCACACATGTCCTACACATGGGTGCACCCAACATCACCACAATACCTCATGCCACAAGATTTAAAAAAAATCAGGAATGAAAGACACAGGTCTGCCACTCACCTGCTAAGGGAATGGAACTGGCGCATAGAATGACACGAGGCAAACATCCATCCTGACTTGACATATTGGACACTGCTTGAGGCATCCACCCACTATCCTTACTATGAACAAACCCTGGTCCCATACACCCTGTGTTAACCCACATTGTGGCTTAACCTAACTCAGGTTGTTCCCTACACTAGCCCAGGTTGTGCCCTAACCTAACCAATGTTGTGCCCTAACCTAAACCATGTTGTGCCCTAACCTAACCCGCCCTGTAATGGTAATATGAATCGTTAAATTAATGTAGTGTTGCCTAACTGCAACCCTCCAACATAGTTCACCACCCACACTGTCCAGTGTCCTGCATATCATTTCGTGTTATGGTGCGTACCCCCATATCAACACCTTGTGAGTGTTGATTACTTTGCAGATGCTCACACTGTCCACTGTAATATGTACTGCAGCTAGATGTATATCGGCCCTCTGCCTCCTCAAGCTGGTCAGTGAGGAATTCACGTGTTCAATGAGGTTCGCAGCTGTTCACTGGCATTCGCATGCCAACGCATTCAGTGTACATCGTGATACAGCCTGTGTCCACTGTACGCTGATGTCGTATGAATAACCCACACACTGTACTGCACGTCGGTCATAACTCACTAAATGACACACTGTGGCACATCTGTGACCGTACAACAGCTGCGCCCAACAACGGCAAACCACATGGTCCATATGTTGTGCACGATGTTACGTGTCTCATCTCCGCATTACAGCTAAACTGCACTGTGGTACGCTGTAGAGATGTGTGCCAGGAACGGACGAACGCATTGCGTGGGGCCCTAGATGGGTATCAGGGTGAGCCGTCTGTTGATGTAGTGACGCATGTATTCCGACTAAGTCGTCTGGTCTCACACAACGTGATAGCATGGTGCACCACATTCCACATCTGAGACATGCTACAGAGTATGGTTGACAGTCGGCCGCGCAATCGACATCGCATATGTATGAGGGCTACTTTCCACGTGTTCAGTCGTCGTGCACATTTTGCTGCGTGTATGTGGGCAGATGTAGCGTGTCATGACACATAACATACAGGCATGCAAAAATCGTTGAATTCGCAAGTGGAGATGGACGTCTATGTTTGCTGTCAGAGATACGCAAATGAACTGTAAATCCGATGCTGAGCAGTTGTTCACGTTGTAGGTCAATCGGTGATGGCGACGATCGGTACAGCTACGAACCGGGTGTTTCAGCGATACCCGCCATACCCACGAAAGTGACTGGGCATGTGGGTATGAAGCGATACGTGGCGGTGGCTGGGTAGGACTCTCCCCGGGCAGTGAGGGGAGGCCGCACGGCGTGCAGGCCACGCGCTACGTGGGAGCACGCGCTACAGCCGGCTGGTGGGGGCGCCCAGTGGCAGGGGCGTCGCCTGAGGGATCCGGCAAGCGGCGCAGCTGCGCGCCGGCACACCCCACCGCCGGGACCTGAGAGGGTTTATAAGTGTATCGTTCAGGGGAGCTCTGCTCCTCCTGTTTGTAGAATAATTGAGCAGACGCTTGCGTGTTCGCGCCGGCCCACAGGACACACTCCTGGCGGCCGGCTGCTCAGCTCTAGTTGAAGCAGCTCCCCAGTTGATTCTGCCAGTTGTCATATGCTTGTCTCAAAGATTAAGCCATGCATGTCTCAGTACAAGCCGCATTAAGGTGTAACCGCGAATGGCTCATAAAATCAGTTATGGTTCCTTAGATCGTACCCTCGTTACTTGGATAAATGTGGTAATTCTAGAGCTAATACATGCAAACAGAGTCTCCAACCAGGCACCTTACGGTAAGCATCTTGTAGTGGGCCGACCAATCTTCATGAAAGGAGTCTCTAAACCAGACCCGCCAGTGCAGGACAATTCAATTAGCAGCACCAAAACGGACTTAGGACAATCACCGGTCAAACAGGTGATTGATCCAGTCAGGATTTATCCTAACTTGGAGTTCTCATTGCAATTGTCCCGCCTGGAGGAGCCGGCTGTCCTGACCACAGCACTAAGACACCTTGTGCGAGTGGGACACAAATATGGAAGGAAAGTCACCTTCTCGGCCATGGAGGCTGTTGATAGAGTGCAGTTAAAAACTATGAATCTCCCTACTGACTTTGGCGCCCTGCGTGACCTAGTCAAAAAGGTTTTTGAACGACGAAACGAGACATTTGATCTCAATGAAATCTACAATCAATCAGTCCTATCAAATGGAAGGATCGCATATGACTGGAGGAAGACCTTTCCAGAATCATATGTTCACACCTATTTTCCATGACTAGGAAAATACATATTGGACAGTTAAATGCTCACAATAGCAGATTGGTCATGCAGGAACTTCGGAGGGTGGTGGAGGAGACGAGCCTTGATGTGCTTTGTCTACAGGAACCATACTCTCTTGCAGGGAATATAGCTTTTTCTGCCACAACCTGGCAGGTGGTAAGCTTTGGAGAGGATCCAAAGGCCACCATCGTGGTGATCAATAAGTCATTGCGGATCACAGTTCTCTCACACCTTTCAGACGACCATTGCAATGTTGTAGAGCTTCAGTCACCAATTGGTGTCATATATCTGGTGAACATGTACTTCCAGTACGGCACCGAGATTGAAGTATATCTTGATCAGCTCTCGCGAGTCTCTACAATATTGAGAGGCCGAAAAGTTGTGGTGGTAGCCGACGTTAACGCCAAATCCCCCCTGTGGCACAGTGGCACTCGGGATGAGAGAGGTGGGAAATTAGAAGAGACCATCATGTCGCTACAACTCGTAGTTGCAAACAGACCTGGCAACCCTCCTACCTACTCTGGTGGTGGAGGCGATGGAACTAACATAGATGTCACACTGATGACAGCAAATATAGCTGCAAATATACAGGGCTGGATGGTCAAAGATAGGATCACTACCAGTGATCATAATCTAATCACCTTCATGATCACGAATGAAGAGTGCCACTGGGACATAGGGTGGGAGGTGCAATTAAACTATAACAAAACAAACTGGGAGCGCCTTGCAGGAGAGTTGGACATACCGACATGGCCAGAAGGAGATGAGGATGTCAACAAACACGCCGAAGAGCTGGTGGACGCACTTACAAGGGCGGTAAAGGCTGCTGTACCCACCAGGAGAAGGGCCGTGGCGGCTTCTCCATCACCATGGTCTGCTGAACTTGGACAGATGCGCCAGTCTGTCAGGAGGGCGAGGAGGTATTACCAGCGAAGTGTCGTCTGGGAAGAAAAACAGCGATGGCTGCAAATCTATAGGGATGCAAAAGAGCAATTCCAGAAGGAACTGAGAGCAGTCAGGCTCCAAAGCTGGGAAAAATATGTTCAAAGCCAACTGGCTATAGATCCCTGGGGCATCCCTTACAAGATTGTGCGCGAAAAAATACGATCGCCAATGGTGCTCTCCACAGTCAGGGATGGGAATCGGATGACGGGATCTTGGCGGGAAACCGCTGAGGTTCTACTCCGGTCCTTGCTCCCTGACGACAGGGAGGAGGAAGACACAGAAGAACAACGCCTAATTAGGCAAGCAGTGGAGGAAGACTATCAAAACAATGGGATGGTCTACCCATTCTCAGAAGATGAAGTAGCAGCTCAAATAAAGGCGTTAAAGAAAGGAAAAGCCCCAGGACCAGACGGCATTATAGCAGAGGTGGTGCAATACCTTGCACCTCAACTGGTAGCCCCTCTGACAAGAATTTACAATGAGGCACTGCGTCTTGGAACGTTTCCGTCCATATGGAAACAAGCAAATGTAGTGATCATTAAGAAAGGACATGACAAGGATCCTACAGAAGTGAAGTCCTACAGGCCAATATGTTTGTTGGACCTGTTAGGTAAATTGTTAGAGAGGTTGCTGGCTGACAGATTGGCAGCACATAGAGTGCTGTGTGGGATGAGCGACAGGCAGTTCAGCTTTCGCGCGGGGCGATCTGCGTCTGACGCAATTGCCCTGGCGGCCGAGGTCTGTGGGTCGTCGCCACACAAGTACATAGTTGGCATCATGGTGGACATCAGTGGCGCCTTTGACAACCTGTGGTGGCCTTCGCTCTTCTCCTGTTTACGGGAGAAGGAGTGTCCAGGGATGCTATACGGCTGTCTTAGAAGCTATTGTATGGGAAGGGAGGTCTGGCTATCGTCCCCTAGCGGGAGAGTTGGAAAGAAGATTACAAAGGGGTGTCCACAGGGCTCTGTCCTGGGGCCACTCTTTTGGGACCTTAATATGGAGCCTCTCCTGGAGAGCTTGGAGAGCTGTGAAGATGTGCTAGAGGCGATAGCCTACGCTGACGACCTCCTTCTGTTGGTGGGCGGCCGGAGCCGCGAGGACCTTGAACCCAAAATCGATAGGTCATTAACAGTCCTGTCACAATGGTGCCAAAGGGCTAAAATGAAGATTGCGCCCAACAAGTCACTATATCTACTGCTGAAAGGCCAATTGGCCAGGAACCCGACAGTGAGAATCGCGGGAACACCAGTTATTCGGCGGAAGGAAGCCCGGTATTTGGGCGTCGTCATTGACGAAAAGTGGAGCTTTTCACAACACATCGAAACAGCCACACAAAGATCACTTGAGGCCCTAAATAACCTCATCATGATTGGGCACAGAAGATTTCATCTTCCCCCGCATCTTATCAAACTGTACCACAATACCATACTCGCATCCATCGTGGGTTACGGATCCGGAGTCTGGGCACACAGGCTCACGAGGGTCATGCCTGCCTTGGCTGTGAGGAGGGTGCAGCGGAACATGCTGTTACGATCAATTGGGGCATACAGAACATCACCTGGTGGAGCTTTATTGGTACTCATGGGGATATGCCCCCTAGACATAAAAATCAGAGAGCAAGCGGCATGGTACTGGGTGAAAAAAGGGGAAATTGAAAAAACTGACCAAATTCTTGGGGTGAGGGTGGGGGACAAGTTTGCAATTAAGCGGAGAGGGGAAGAATTGTGGCAGGAACTGTGGGATAGGGAGGAAACAGGTAGAAGGACACACCAGCTGCTTCCAAATGTTAAAGAAAGATTACAGCTCTCTCACTTTCAACCCAGCAAGGGACTGCTGCACTTCCTCACAGGTCATGGACCGTATCCGGCATATCTGTGCCCGTTCGGGAAAAGGCCAACCCCCTCGTGTGACTGTGGGGCTGAGATCGGAACTCCGGATCATGTGATCTACGAGTGTTCCATTTTTGACGACGTAGCCACCGGTCTTAGACAGCAACTTCCCAACCATGACACATATCATCTCATCAGGAATCTCGTCACCTTCAAGATCTTAGATGAACTTGCCAGCGAGGTATCAGCAAAGGTCTTGAGGGAATATAGAAGGGAGAACTTAGAAAACTGATCCTGACCTGACTCATTGCGACCATCCCGTTCCGCCGAGGCGTGGACTGGCCGATCGCCGTGACGGTCGGAAACCGCCACGTCATGGAGTAGGGGGATGGAGCGCAAAAAATACCGGACTTGACCATGCACACCGATTATGACTCGTAGTTAGAGTTTTCTGTAGGTTAGTTTCTTGGATAATTGAAAATGAATCTGCAGCGACTTTTGTAAAGGCCAGCCCAGTGCCAGGGGCACGCCCACAGGGGTTAGCTCGGTGGGCACGGCCAACTTGGTAGATTTATATTTCTTTCTGGCACAATTGTAATCGCTGCAGGTAGTAGAGTCTTAGAATAGTAGATTAGTACTAACCGAAGATCTTACCCAACAATCACTAACCTTATCCTGTAGCATGTATAGTGTTTTTCCAAATAATAATCAAAAATTGTAATGCTGCAACATAACTATGTACTGTAAATAAAATGACCCACTAATGTGTTTAGGTGGCGGGTTTTTATGGATAAAATTGTTATTAAATAAAGAATTTTTTTTTTTTTTTTTAAACAGAGTCTCCAGTCTGGCGTGAGGTCGGTCGCTTGACGGCGCGTTCCCGCCTGTTGCCGGCTCGCCGTAAGGCACGGAAGCTCGTACTGGGGCGTATCGCTTCCAGTCGGGCGTGCCGCGGCAGTCCTCGCAGGGGAAGTGATGCGCCTCTCATAGGCTCTCCTTCCCAAGTAGCTCTTTCTTCCTTACCGTGCTGCCAGATGTTAAGCTTGGCATTCTGCCTTGCGACAAAAGGGAGAGCTGGGACCCAACCCGATGCAAAAACAAAGGGTGCGTGGCACAGGGGGAGCTGTGTCGAGGGACAGAACAGCAGTCCCTTCCATTCGCAGGGCACAGACCAGAAGGTGCTCTTCATGCCGGCGATCTCGTTTGTTTTCGTAGGATCGTGGCGCGTGTCGGCAAAGGTGCTTCGCCGCGCCCCTGGGTAACCGGCGCGTGTTCTGCCAAACCCAGGTGGTGGTAGCGTTGCCTGGGCCAGGTTAGATGGGTCCAGACCGCCGAACGTCTGGGGGACCGGCCCGCCGCCTGAGTAGGAATGGGTCCCTGGCCGAGAGGTGGAAACTCGGGCAAGTAGGCGGCGAAGGGTGAGAGGTACATCCGCCTCTCCGGAGTGCGGGGTGCAGTTGCCGGGGTGCGTCGCGTGAAATCGCCGATGACGGAGTCACCGAGGGGGACCAGTGCGCTGGAAACGGCGCGCTGAACCCAGCAGCTCTGGAGTGCTCTTGACCTAGGGGCGAGGTCGGTGAGCGAGATGCAGAAGTCCCCCCACCTCCATGCCAGAGGAACCGGTCTGGGGCAAGAGACGGCTCCCATCCCTCTTTTATCCCTCGTTCAATATGGCGACAATGGAGACGATTGATTTGAGTGCGCCATCGCGAGCTTCTTTGATGCCTGAACCCGCTCCTCAGGACAAGTTGGGACAGGCAACTGAGGAAAACGTGCTACAAAGACATACGAGAATCAAGTTGCTCCTTGAGCAAAACACAAAAAATGGGAAGATTAGTCAGGCAGCATTAACAATAATTAAAAATGAGCTGGCGGCGTGGGCCACCGCTAACACCAAGCTTGAGGGCCGCGTAGAAGAATTAGAAAAGGAAAATGAAAGATTAAGGAAGCAATCTGTTAAGACCTGGGCGAGAGTGGTCGCACAAGCGCCACCAAAACCGCAAACAACTAAGGATACTATTGCCAGAGTCACTAAACGATCAGACACAACGGTCTTTCTAAGGACCCTGCCTGGACAGGGCACTAGCGTGAAAAAGATACAGGAGCTGCTCACTACCACAATAAATCCTGCAAAGGATAAAATCAAAATCAACAAAGTTAAACAAAGTAAGAATTCGGTAATCGTTGAAGTTGCCTCAGAAGAGAACAAGGATAAATTGCTAAACAATGCCAAATTAAACTCGGTGGTCAAATGTGAGCCATCAAGGAAAAGAAACCAGTTGATCATATTATATGATGTACCAACGATACTGACGAATGAGGAGCTGCAAGACACTATCAAGGCACAAGACTTTGAGGATATGACTGATCAGGAATTCAAAGGAAATTTCAAACTAAAATTCAAAACGGGATGTGGTACATCACGTCGCTGAGGTCTCTGCTCAAATGTGGAAAAAAGTAACTGCAATGGGCAAATTATACATCGGCAAATTATACATCAGCTTATCTTGTGGTACCGTGGGGCCACAATTGTGGAGATCTCGACCACGTTCTGAGGCACTGTACCAGGGTGTCGGCCTGCTCAAAATGTGGCGAGGACCGTCATGTGAGGAAACACTGTAGGGCTGCAGCAGTCCTCATCTTCCCCTGTGGGTTCGGGGGTTAGAATAGGCCCGCGGTATTCCTGCCTGTCGTAAGAGGCGACTAAAAGGAGTCTCAAACGTTTCGGCCTTATGTGATGGTGCCCTCTTGGGTTTGATCTCCATTATTCCAAATTTCCGTTGTTAGTGCGTGCCATTTGGAGAAGGACGCCTTACGTGGTGTTTTTCTATTGGTCCATCCTGCACCACCACCTTGAATGCTACCTCTTGTCGTGTGACAGGATTAGCACCCAACGTTTTCTAGGTTGTCTCCTTCTCGTCTTGCGTGCAATCACCTTCTTAGCGCCCACGACAACTCTGGACCCTTTCAGCACCTAAAATCCAGCACGGTAGCCAGTCCATTGTGGTGGGGTCGTCATGTACCCTTTTGGTGGTAGCCCCTGACCATGCACGGATCGCACTACAGATGCCACAGCTTTTTCCTCCCCAAGCATGGCAAGGAGTATGTGCCCATCTTGTCTGGGGCACAGGGACCCCAGGTAATGGGATATCGGCCAGGTACCCATTGCTTTGGCTGGGTAGCGCCCTTGGGGAGAGCCCTCGTTTGGAGCAGGTGGCATCTGGGCGGGTTTGGCGCAATGAAGCGCAATAAATCACACCAAGCTGGTGGTCGCACGACCACCAGCGTCACTAAGCGTGGCGGAACTGAATTTGATGCTGCACAATATGACCCTCAGTCGTTCCCCTTGTTGGCTGCGCCGTGGGAGGGACGCTGATCTAGTGCCAAGCGGAAGTCTTACGTACCACAATACCTTGTCTGCAGCAGGACTGATGGTGACTCCTTTCTTACGATGAAGCCTCTGTGTTTTGTGGAACACCTGGAGGATAAGTTTGGGGAAGTGGCGGGGTTGTCTAAATTGAGGAATGGGTCCCTCCTCCACAAGACGTCCTCCCCAGCCCAGTCAAAGGCGTTGCTCCTGTGTGATAAGCTGGGTGACGTCCTTGTTACCGTCACTCCCCACAGTAGCTTAAATATGGTCCAGGGGATTATTTAACATCGCGACCTCTTGTTACAGTCCGACGACGAGCTGAGAGCCGCCTTGGAATGACGTGGTGTACATTTTGTCTGTCATGTACACTCCTGGAAATTGAAATAAGAACACCGTGAATTCATTGTCCCAGGAAGGGGAAACTTTATTGACACATTCCTGGGGTCACATACATCACATGATCACACTGACAGAACCACAGGCACATAGGCACAGGCAACAGAGCATGCACAATGCCGGCACTAGTACAGTGTATATCCACCTTTCACAGCAATGCAGGCTGCTATTCTCCCATGGAGACGATCGTAGAGATGCTGGATGTAGTCCTGTGGAACGGCTTGTCATGCCATTTCCACCTGGCGCCTCAGTTGGACCAGCGTTCGTGCTGGACGTGCAGACCGCGTGAGACGACGCTTCATCCAGTCCCAAACATGCTCAATAGGGGACAGATCCGGAGATCTTGCTGGCCAGGGTAGTTGACTTACACCTTCTAGAGCACGTTGGGTGGCACGGGATACATTCGGACGTGCCGGTCTAGGAATGGTAGAACGATGGGTTCGATGACGATTTGGATGTACCATGCACTATTCAGTCTCCCCTCGAC
This sequence comes from Schistocerca gregaria, assembly GCF_023897955.1. Lineage (NCBI taxonomy): Eukaryota > Metazoa > Arthropoda > Insecta > Orthoptera > Acrididae > Schistocerca > Schistocerca gregaria. Next base: position 583,742,387 of record NC_064922.1, read on the forward strand.
GATCACCAGAGGTGTACGGCCACTGTAGGAGATCGCTCCCCACACCATATTGCCATGTGTTGGCCCTGTGAGCCTCGTTCGTATGCAGTCCTGATTGTGGCGCTCACCTGCACGGCGCCAAACACGCATACGACCATCATTGGCACCAAGGCAGAAGTGACTCATCGCTGAAGACGACACGTCTCCATTCGTCCCTCCATTCACGCCTATCGCGACACCACTGGAGGCGGGCTGCACGATGTTGGGGCGTGAGCGGAAGACGGCCTAACGGTGTGCGGGACCATAGCCCAGCTTCATGGAGGTGGTTGCGAATGGTCCTCGCCGATACCCCAGGAGCAACAGTGTCCCTAATTTGCTGGGAAGTGGCGGTGCGATCCCCTACGACACTGCGTAGGATCCTACGGTCTTGGCGTGCATCCGTGCGTCAATGTGGTCTGGTCCCAGGTCGACAGGCACGTGCACCTTCCGCCGACCACTGGCGACAACATCGATGTACTGTGGAGGCCTCACGCCCCACGTGTTGAGCAATTCGGCAGTATGTCCACCCGGCCTCCCGCATGCCCACTATACACCCTCGCTCAAAGTCCGTCAACTGCACACGTCACGTCCACGCTGTCGCGGCATGCTACCAGTGTTAAAGACTGCGATGGAGCTCCGTATGCCACAGCAAACTGGCTGACACTGACGGCGGTGCACAAATGCTGCGCAGCTAGCGCCATTCGACGGCCAACACCGCGGTTCCTGGTGTGTCCGCTGTGCCATGCATGTGATAATTGCTTGTACAGCCCTCTCGCAGTGTCCAGAGCAAGTATGGTGGGTCTGACACACCAGTGTCAATGTGTTCTTTTTTCCATTTCCAGCAGTGTACATAGAGGACCCAAGACTAAATGGGTGGCCACCGGTGCCTTTATCTTGGCCTTCGAGGGCGCTGTATTGCCCGAGAAGGTCAAGGTAATGGTTTACCGTTGTGACATCAAGCCTTACGTCCCTCCCCCGATGCGATGCTTCCAGTGCTGGAAGTTTGGGCATATGTCCTCCCATTGCCTGTCCAGCGCCACATGTTGAGATTGTGGTCGCCCCTCTCATCCCGATTCTCCATGTGCGCCTCCGCCTGTCTGTGTCAACTGTGGTGAACACCACTCTCCATGCTCGCCGGACTGCCCCGTTCTTCATAAGGAGCGGAAGATAATGGAATTTAAGACCCTGGACCGGCTTACTTATCGCAAGGCAAAATTGGAATTTGAAATATTGTATCTTGTCCCCTTTGAACATCTTATGCTGCAGCCACGTTATCGTCGCCCTTGTGGGCTGCAGTTATCGCCTCATCTGTGCCGCCTTCAGTGGGCCATTGGGGCCATGCATCTCTGTGTGCCCCCCTAGTGTCTGGGGGCAAGCCTTCCTCTGTTGCCCCCTTAGCAGTTGGGGGTAAACCCTCTTCTGTCACTCCCCACATGCATACTTCAGGAGTGACATCTGCTCAAAAACCACGGGGCTCCATCCCTCCCCCTCCCCCTCTTTCTCTGCCAGCGTTGCATCTGCCGGTTTCTCTCTCGCGGAAGGGGTCCCTCGGGGCTCTCCCTTCCTCCGTTTCTTTTCATAGGAGCTCTCCCAGCCCTCTAACCAAAAGGTCAGACGTGAGAAGAAGGAACGGAACCTCTCCAAGAAGAAGGACGTTGCGGCGGTTTCAGTACCGCCTGCTGTACATAGTTCTGGCTCTGGGGATGAGGTGGAGATCCTCGCCTCTGCCGCGGATCTCGCCCTCACGGAACCCTCGGGGGCCTTTCCTATGGACGCAGCTGACTCTCCCCCAGTGGCGGCCGTTGGCTCTGAGGCTCCGTCTGCCTCTTAGTCGCCTTCACGCCCTCCCGGTCCCTATCTGCTTCCATTCTCCAGTGGAATTGCGGCGGTTATTTCCACCACTTGCCTGAGCTCCGGATGCTTCTGAGTGTTTCCCCTTTTCTCTGCATTGCTTTTCAGGAAACTTGGTTTCCAGCAATGTGAATCCCCACCTTTCACAGTATCGGGGATACTATAAGAACCGCGCTGCCTTTCAACGAGCGTCAGGTGGAGTTTGCCTCTCTGTTCACCACTGTCTGTAGCTCGCCCGTACCCCGTCTGAATCCTTTAGAGGCAGTCGCTTTCAGGATTGTGCTATTGCCGGCTATTACTGTTTGCTCTGTTTACATTCCTCCGAATGGGGAGCTCCCCCGACATGTCTTGTCTGCGCTGCTGGCTTAACTGCCGCCACCATTGCTGCTTCTGGGCGATTTCAATGCCCACAACCCTCTATGGGGCGGGACTGTCTCCAGCTCCCCCGACATGTCTTGTCTGCGCTGCTGGCTTAACTGCCGCCACCATTGCTGCTTCTGGGCGATTTCAATGCCCACAACCCTCTATGGGGCGGGACTGTCTCCGATGACCGCGGTCGTGCCGTCGAGCATGTGTTGGCTCAGCTCGACCTTAGCCTCTTGAACACCGGTGCTCCCACACATTTCAGTGTGGCCCATGGCTCGGTCTCGGCCATCAATCTCTCTCTTTACAGCCCCATACTTGACCCATCCCTCCACTGGAGAGTGCACCCTGACCTGTGTGATAGTGACCATTTTCCCATCTATTTGTCACTGCCCCAGTGCCATTCTTCTGGCAGCCTGCCGCGCTGGGCTCTCAACAGGGCTGACTGGCCGGCTTTTACTTCCGCTGCCACCATTCCTTCTCCCCCACAGGGTGCCATTGACGAGGTGGCCCATGTCTTGACCACGTCAATTATTTCTGCGGCTGAGGCTGCCATCCCCCGCTCTTCTGGACTCCCTCAAAGGAAGGCTGCCCCCAGGTGGTCGCCGGATATTGCTGAGGCTATTTGCGACCGTAGGCGGGCTCTCCAGCGTCATAGGTGGCACCCGTCTCTGGACACCCTCATCGCCCATAAGAATCTCGGTGCCTTGGCCCGTCGTCTTATTGCATGGCGTAAGCAGGAGTGCTGGGAGAGGTATGTCTCATCCTTGCATCCTTGGGCTCCCATGTCTCCCCTCGCTCGTGTGGTCCCGCATCCGGCGGATTTATGGATACCAGACTCCTATGGGTGTCCCTGGAATCTCCCTGCTGCCATTGCTGACCACCTTGCCGCGCACTTTGCCATAAGCTCAGCGACTGCAACATACCCCCCCCCCCCACCTATCGCTCTCTAAAGGAGCGCGCCGAGCGGACGCCGTTATCATTCCACACGCGTCGTTCTGAAAAATACAATGCTCCTTTCAACGAGAGGGAATTCCTCGCTGCCCTTGCCGATTGCCCTGATACAGCACCAGGACCAGACTGCATCCACGCGCAGATGCTGAAGCATCTCTCCAGGGACTGCCAGAGACATCCTCACCATCTTTAACCGAATTTGGAGCGAGGGCGTTTTCCCGTCACAACGGCGATAGGGTGGTATTGTCCCCATCTTGAAGCCCGGTGCGGACCCTCTGGCGGTGGACAGCTATCATCACATTACCCTCACCAACCGTTTTGTGCAAATTGCTCGAACGTATGATGGGGCGGCGTTTCTGTTGGGTCCTTCAGTTGCGCATTCTCCTCGCTCCATCCCAGGGTGGCTTCCGTCAGGGCCGATCTGCTGCGGACAATTTGGTGCGACTGGGATCTGCTATCCGTAGGGCCTTTGCCTGCCGTCAGCATCTCGTTGCTGTATTTTTTGATCTGCGGACGGCATATGACACAACATGGAGTCATCACATCCTTGCTACGTTGCATGAGTGGGGTCTTCGTGGTCAGCTCCCAGCTTCTCTTCAAAACTTTTTATTGAGCCGCTCTTTCTGGGTGTAAGTTGGTGCCGCCTCTAGTTCATCTTATATACAGGTTTATGGGGTCCCGCAGGGCTCGGTGTTGAGTGTTTCCTTATTTCTAGTGGCCATCAATGGTCTGCTGCAGCCGTGGGGTCGTCAGTGTCTCCTTCTTTGTATGCCGACGACTTCTGCATCTCATTTAGGTCAGCGACTACGGGAGTCGCCTAACACAGGCTGCAAGTAGCCGTTCGCAAGGCAGCATCATGGGCTCTGACTCACGGTTTTCAGTCCTCTGCAGCCAAGACTCGAGTTATGCACTTCTGCAGGCGTCAGATGGTCCACCCTCATCCTGCACTTTACCTCGACGGCCACCTACTTGAAGTGGTGGACTGTAGCCGCTTCTTAGGACTCGTCTTTGACGCCCGGCTCACGTGGGTTCCTCATATAACTCAGCTGAAGCAAAAGTGCTGGCGGCACCTCAACGCCCTCCGCTGTCTGAGCCACACATCTTGGGGTGCAGATCGCTGCACGCTGTAGCGATTGTACAGAGCCCTTGTGCCGTCCAGGCTTGATTATGGAAGCCTGGCCTATGGGTTGGCATCACCCTCAGTATTGACGTTGTTGGACCCCATACACCACTGTGGGGTTCGGTTTGCAACTGGCGCTTTAGGTACGTGCCCCGTGGATAGTCTACTGGTGGAGGCTGGGGTTCCCCCGCCATGGATTCGCCGCCACCGACTATTCGCCGACTATGCTGTTCACGTGCATTGCTCGCCGGGCATCCCAATCATCGCCTGCTTTTCCCTGCCAGGGTCCTCCCTCTGCGTGACCGGCGACATAGGTCTGGGATTTCCATTGCTGTCCGCGTCCAGTCCCTGCTGTCGGAACTGGGGTCGTTCCCTCTTCTGTCACCCTTCTGGGTCTCTGCACCCACGCCTCCCTGGTGTATGCCCCGGCCGTCTGTCCGCCTGGACTTGGCACGGGAACCCAAGGACTCGGTTCCGCCTGTGGCCCTCCGTCGCCGTTTTCTTGCGCTCCTCGCCTCATTTTCAGGCTGTGAGCCTGTCTACACTGATGGTTCCCTGGTAGATGGTCGTACTGCCTACACTTTTGCTCACGCTGCCCATGTTGAACAGTGCTCCTTGCCGGCTGGCTGCTGTATTTTTACTGCAGAGCTGGTGGCCATATTGCGCGCTCTTGAGCATATGCGTTCCTGCTCAGGTACGTCCATCGTCATTTGAAGTGACTCCCTGAGCAGCCTCCAGGCTATCGACCGCTGCTATTCCTTTTCTCCTCTGGTATCCTTTATTCAGGAGTCTGTTTTTGCCACTACCCGCTCTGGTCGTTTGGTGGTCTTTGTTTTGACGCCAGGTCATTTTGGCATCCTGGGGAACGAACGTGTCGACAGACTGGCCAAAGGGGCGATCGACGCCCCCAATTTGGAGATCAGCGTCCCGGCTCGTGATCTGCAGCTGGTGTGGCGCCGTAAGGTATTGGGATGTTGCATGACGAGTGGCGTAGCCTGACATCGTCGAATAAACTGCGGGCTGTTAAGGAGACTACCAATGTGTGGCGGTCCTCCCTGCTGGCTTCTTGAAGGGACTCTGTCATCCTGTGTCGGCCATACCTACCTGACGCACGGACATCTTTTGTGTCAGGAGGATCCCCCCCTCTGCCAGTGTGGGTCCCAGTTGACGGTCGCCCACATTTTGTTGGAGTGTCACCGACTGCGCACCCTCTGGCAGTCTTTAAATCTCCTGGGCACATTGCCTTTGGTTTTATGCCTCGATGCCTCCATGGCTGACGATGTTTTAAAATTTATCCGTGGTAGTCCTTTTTATGGTTCCATTTAGGGAGATCCTGCACCTTTCCCTTTCTGTGTCTGTTGTCCTCGAGTCTCTCGTAATTGGTTGCAGATTTTAGTGTGTATTCGGATAGTTGACTCTTTCCCTTTTTTGTTCTCATGGTCAGTCAACCAGTCTCCGGCCCTCTTCTTTTCTTCCGTTTCTTTCTGTCCGGTGTTCGTCTGTACTCTTCTTGTCTCTAGTGTTCGGTGCCACATTTGTGTTCTTTCAGTGGCTGGGGAGAGGAGGGGCGTCTCCTCCCCCTTGGGGTTTTACCTACTTCGTAAATTTTCGTCTCGCTTGTTTTTGGAATGGGGGACTGATGACCTGAGCAGTTTAGTCCCCCTTAAATATCCCAACAACCACCACCACAGTGTCAGGGTACCTGCGCTCTCACTGAATGGAGCTGTTTGAACTGATTCCGGCGTCAATGCAAACCGCTTGGCAAAACACTTTTGCCCAACTACCCCTTGGGCTTCCGCTCCATTAAGGAGCGGATAGAACGTCAGAGTCTTTCTTTTCGCACCCACCATCCTGAATTGTACAATGCTCCATTCAGTGAGTGGGAATTATGCAGTGTTCTCGCCGCTTGTCCTGATACCGCTCCTGGGCCAGATAGCATCCACGCTCAGATGCTGAAACACCTTTCAGTGGACTGCCAGCGACGCCTACTCGACCTTTACAACCGCATTTGGGTCGAGCGTAAGTTTCCGTCAGCATATGGTCGCTGTCTTTTTCGACATGCGGAAGGCATATGATACGACATGGCGTCATCACATCCTTTCTACGCTTCATGGATGGGGTCTTCCGGACCCTCTGCCGATCTATATCCGCAATTTTCTGTCGTATTGTACCTTCCGTGTGCACGTCGCGACCTCATATAGTTCCTCCCAAGTCCAGGAGAACGGTGTGCTGCAGGGTTCTGTTCTAAGTGTCTGTCTGTTTTTAATAGCCATTAACTGGCTCGCTGCGAGCGTGGGAAATTCTGTCTCCGCTTCCCTGTATGATGACGACTTCTGCCTTTACTACAGCTCTATTGGCATTGCAGCTGCTGAACGTCTGCTACAGGGCGCTATCCGCAAGGCGCAGTCTTGGGCTGTAGCGCATGGTTTTCAGTTTTCGGCAGCCAAGACCTGCGTTATGCATTTCTGCCAGCGACGCACTGTTCACCCGGAGCCGCGGCTTTATCTCGACGGCGAGCTTCCTACAGTGGTGCAGTCACATAGGTTTTTGGGGGTGGTTTTTGATGCCCGGTTGACTTGGCCGCCTCATATTCGGCAGCTTAAACAGGCGTGTTGGCGGCATCTAAATGCTCTGCGATGCCTGAGCCACACCAGGTGGGGCGCCGACCGGATCTACTCTCCTACAGCTTTACCAGTCGTTAATCCAGTCCCGTCTGGACTACGGGAGTCTGGCTTGTGGCTCAGAATCCCCATCTGCGTTGCGGGTGCAGGACCCAATCCTCCACAGCGCGATACACCCTGCCACTGGTGCGTTCCGAACCAGCCCTGTGGACAGCATACTTGTGGAGGCAGGAGTCCCTCCACTGCGGTTACAACGCCAACAATTACTGGCTGCTTATGCTGCCCATGTTTTTAGCTTGCCCGGGCATCCAAATTATCGTGTCCTGTTCCCGCAGTCAGTCGTTCAACTGCCAGAACGTTGCCCTCGGTCGGGTTGTCCGATCGCCATACGTGTCAAACAGCTTCTCTACGTGCTTGGAAGTTTCCCTGTTCCACCTGCTTTTCGGGCCCCTCTGCGTACACCCCCGTGGTGTGTGCCTCGCCCTTGCGTTCGGCTCGAATTGGCACAGGCCCCGAAGGACTCAGTCCCTCCGGAGGCTATCCGACGCCGCTTTTATTTCATCCTGGCCACGTATCAGGGCTCTGGCCTTATCTACGCCGACGGTTCGATGGTTGCTGGTCGTGTCGGTTATGCGCTAACTCTAGGGGACCATTCCGAACAACGTTCCTTGCTGGATGGCTGCAGTGTTTACACTGCTAAGATGGACGCCATTTTTCGTGCCCTAGAGTATACTCGTTCCTGCTCAGGTGAGTCCTTCGTTATCTGTAGCGATTCCCTGAGCGGTTTACGAGCTCCTGACCAGTGTTTCCCTCATTCTCGTCTGGTGATGGCTATCCAGGAGTCCCTGCATACTCTTGTGCGTTGCGGCCGCTCTGTGCTCTTCGTGTGGACCCCTGGTCATGTTGGGATACCCGGCAATGAGAATGTTGACCACCTGACGAAAGAGGCCACCAGTGCACCAACTCTGGAGATTGGTCTCCCGGCGACTGATTTGTTGTCAGTCTTACGCCGCAAATTTCTCTCAGTTTGGGATGCTGAATGGCGCGGTCTGACCACCCCTAACAAACTCTGTGCCATCAAGGACACGTCGACTGTGTGGCACTCCTCCATGCGAGTCTCTCGCAAGGAGTCAGTCGTCCTTGCCGACTGCGCATTGGGCACACACAGATGACCGACGGCCACTTATTGCGCCGCATAGACCCCCCTCTATGCCGTTGCGGCTTGGCATTGACAGTGGCCCACGTTTTGTTGGACTGTCTACTTTTATTTGTGCTCAGGCAGACGTTTGCGCTGCCTGACATGCTCTCTGCTCTTTTATTAGATGTCTCTGCCATGGTGGACTTAGTTTTGCGTTTTATTCGGGCAGGGGTTTTTTATCCTTTAATCTGAGTGTTTGTTTTATAGTGTTGATTGTGGCTTTTAGCCTCTGATTTTAAACTGAGTTTTTAATATGTTCTTGGTGGTTGGCTTTTCCTTTTTTTTTCTCTCCATGGTCGGCCAACCACAGTCACACTGTGTGTTTAATTTGTTTTGTCTGGTCTCTGTCAGAGTATTTCATGTCCTGTTTCGTCTGGTGTCTTTCCTGTTGTTCGTTTTTTGTTCTCCTTGGGTGGTTTTAGGTTTTTGTTTGGAAAAAGGGACCGATTGTCGCGTCCCAAGCGTGGGTTTTGCGAGGGATTGAGCGACACGGTTCGTAAACGGGAATTAGCCGGTTGACCTAATTGAGAGGGAGACTTTTGATCTGGCTAAGATGTTAAATTCCCTGGTGTGAAGGTACAAGGCTAGGATGTTGGTAGAAGTAAACTCGTATGGACGTTATAAACGTTCTAATTTATTCATAAAGAATACAGATCACCCTAACTGCGTAGTGATTGTACCTACAGAATAGCCAAGCCCATTACAGAGACGGTGACTGACTTCCACCGTTCTGGCTGCCTGATAGAACTTTCCAGCACTTTGCTGCCCACACTAGAACCCTACGTCAGAGTCCCGCGGTCGCTGCCTAAACGCTCATCGGCGACTATCTCCAACTGTCTGCCTGCAGCCCGCCCTCAGCCCAAGTCGGCTGCTACTCACGCTGACTACCGTCGCTGCCTAAACCCGAGAGACAGAGAGATCCCCGGAGCGGCGTGCCTCCGAGTTTTGTTAGCTCTTCCCCTTCGACCCCGCCAGCGCTTGGCATGACGTAGCGTCGAGTGCAACTTTTCCTTATTAGGGATTGTTTTAGTATTAACTTCAGTAGCTGGGTGGAAGCTGGGTGGAGGGGTAGAGGGGCCTCTCCCTATATGGTCACACACTGCGTCCTGAGCCCTTCATTGGCTCCTCATGACGTAGTGCGGTCCCCACCTAGGGCCCTCTTTCTTTCTCTCTCCGCTCCCAGACTTCTCCCTCTAGCCAAGAGTGTTGATACTGCAAGTTATTGTTTATTAAGGGACCTGCCCAGAGCGCCCTGTTTATCTTAATAGCTGAGTCTGCTTCCTTGCTTATCACGCGCAGCTGCCTGGCCGCTTGGACCGCCGCCTCAGCTATCTGGCTGCGTCGTTATCTTTTGTGACCCCTCTGACACGCCTGGCGTCCCCTGTTAACTCTATCTCCCCGTATGATTTCTGGTGTATCGTCTGAGAACAACTGCATTTAGACTTGGCTTTTCTGCGGTTACAACACGATGACCATGGTAGTCTGGTCCCTTTAATCCCACAAACCAACCAACCAACCAACCAGAGTTGATGGAATTCGACGTATGTGTGGGGCAATCAGCTCACCCCCCCGTTTGAGAGACAGGGTAAAGGTGCTACTCCCAACATAGATGGCTCCCATACTTCAGTGGAACTTGCAAGGGTTCAGGACGCATTTGGAGGAACTTCGTCTCCTCTCCCAGGGTAGACCACTATGTCTCTGTCTCCAAGAGACTTACTTCCATCCCTCATCCTCCCCTGAGCTGCGAGGCTATACACTCTACAAAAAGGACGACCTGCGTGGAGAGAGAGCTAGAGGAGCTGTAGATATTTTCGTCAGGATGGACTACCACTCCTCGCCTCTCCCGCTTATGACGACTTTACAGGCTGTCGCTGTGTCTGTGCAAGTACATCATCCATTGACTGTCTGTTCACTTTACTTGCCCCCACATGACGCACTTGATGAAGTGCCCCTCACTGACCTTCTTACACAGCTCCCCCAACCATTCATTATTTGTGGTGATTTTAATGCCCACAATGTGCTTTGGGGCTCTGCAATTACCTGCCCCAGGAGTAGAGCAATTAAAAGGCTTCTTCTGTCATCCTGTGCCTACTTGCTCAATGGAGGACAGAGTACTCATTTCTTCACAGCGATTGGGTCGTTCTCGGCCATTGATCTCTCGCTTTGCTCTCCAGCTCTTGCCGCCAGTGCTCACTGGGAAGTGATCGATGACTTGCATGGCAGTGATCATTTCCCCATCTGGATTCACCTGCCAGATGGTGTGGGCCCCGAAAGGGGAGCTCAGTGGAGCTGACTGGACACTTTATAGCCAGTTGGCCCAATTCGAACACTGTGCGACTGTTGAGGTGTGGGTGGATCATGTTACCGAAACGGTCCACCACGCCGCTACAGCATCCATTCCACAGTCCACGGGCCCCCGGAAGGGGCCACCTGTTCCTTGGTGGAGTTCCGAATGCCGCTCTGCAATCACGACCAGGCGTGCGGCTCTGGTTCGGTTCAAGTCTCGGCCGACTGCTGAGAATCTTGCAGTATTTCAGGTGGCGAGGACTAGGTGTCGCCGCATTATTCGTGAGAGCAAGAAGAGGTCATGGCAACAGTCTCTGAACACCATTAATCGTTCCACCAAAAGTTCTATCGTGTGGGAGACAATCAGCAGAATTTCCGGCAGAGGAGGGAGGTGCCCCATAACTGTTGTAATGAATAACGGCATCCCAACGTAGTATGTCCAAAGCGCTGACATTTAAAACAGCGCATTTGGTTGGGGAAATATGGCTGTACTGGCAAACGTAAGAACCCCGCTTTAACATGCTCTGGGAGTCTCGGCAACTGAACGTGTGAATAAATGAGTCAGATTTGACGAGGTCCCCATCGACTCGTTTCATAATATGCTGCACGTCAACAATACCTTCGTCAGCTGACTCAGATCTTAACTCGTCTATGGGGATATCCACCAAGTCCCTACACGTCACAACACCCTTACTATAATTCAAAGTGGAGTGGAGCTCGGTCTTGATAGCGTAATCTCCTAGTCACGTTGCTTTCCGAAGGAAAGGGACTTGACGGGAACTAGAAGTCTCAACTAACAGAGTCCCATAGCGCAGTCGCTTCACAGATTTCAGTGTTCCTGCAATTCCCTCAAGACCCTTGTGTATGTAAAAGGGAGAAACCCTCTCAAAGCTACCCTCCTTCCTTTTAATAATCAAAAACACATTCTGATTATCAGCATGTGCTCCGTTACTACAGTCTGTTAAATCTCTAGCAACACCAGGCACTGGAGGACTCGCAGCGCGTAGCCGCTTTTTCGATGGGGGGTGTGTTTTCCTACCAGTGGCCCATCCAAGCCACCGGTAGGAGTAAATGTACAGGTCGAAGGGTCCATTGCGGTCCCACGAGCAGCTAGGAAACTAAAGGTCCGCTCAGACAGAGTCCCGCATGCCTGGGTAAGCCTTATACAACTGGGGTGCGGCAGGTGTCTCAGAGGTTGCCCGCTTGCGACTGTTCCACCCCAGCAGCCATGCATCTTCTAGGAGCGGAGCACACCGAAAGATTGAGGTTTTTTTTATAGAGGTTGGCCTTCCTCGCAATCCAGGCGGTCAAGCCAAGATTACCATTCCCCACAGCAAACGACATTTCACGGCCGCGCCGTATGGTGGTCGCTGAAGCATGTCCGGGGGTTACGGTGACAGGAGACTGGTGGCGCTAACCAGTCCCCAGCTCAAGACCCCGGGGTCGCCAAGCCCGTACTCAGCAAGTGAATGCTGAGCCCCTGGGGGCGGGAAGAGGTGTGGCTGGCAGTTGGTGACAATAAGCTGTGTCTGATAAAGGCCAGTACGCGACCATATCATGCAGGTGGGATGAGGTTCTTCTCACTCGCCTCCACATCGGGCACAGTCCCCTAACGCATGGTTTTTTACTCCAGTGGGTGGACCCCCCCCCCCCCCCCAATCTGCATCGCTTGTGGCGTCCAGATTACTGTCCCCCACATTTTAATTGACTGTCTTTTATTATCTGACCAGAGGGCGGTGGTTTCTTGCCACTGGATTTGCCCTCTATTTTGCAAGACGACGCAACGACTGTGGTTAAGGTCTTACAGTTTTGTGTCCTGTCCAATTTATTGCTTCGGATTTTAGGGAGAGGGTTTTAATGTGCTGCTGGGTGACTGGCTCACCCAGGTTTTAGGTAATAGGTCCGCCAGTCACGATTACCTGCTTGTTTCCCTTCGGCTTTTGTTCTCTTTTCCTTGTGTTTCCTTTCCTTTTTTAGTGTGTTCCTTCTTCTCTTGTTTTGCCTCTGTATGTGGGGATTTGGAACTGCGTGAGGTCTGCGTCTAAAAGCCATTCTCCTTGATCGCTGTTCGTCTAAGTCCCTTCACTGGATGTGTTCCTGTTTTTATGTGCTTGGGCGCTGATGACCACGCTGTTTAGCTCCCGTAAACCTCAAACACTCACACACATGACGACTGTGAGGCCTTACAATGAGGGACTGGCGGTTGTTTCAGCCACTTGCTGGTGTCTGCTCTTCTGCTGGTCAGTACATGCGAAGTTAGGTCCCCAAGAGACCCCTTCCTAGCGAGAGTGGCCGAAGAAGTCTTACTCTTCTCCGGCTGGGAAGGGGAACAGATGTCCCTGATGGTTGGGGTGGTGTTGCTCCTGAAGTAGATGGAGCAGGAGCAACAGGGAGTGAAGTGCCCCCCATAACCAAGGGGGCCAGTGAAGTCTGACATAGCTGAGAGGCAACTGTACATGACGACATGGAAGTGGATTGTACCGGTGTTGCAGCAGTGGCATAACTTGTTGGCATTGGCACAAGAAGTAACCGCTCATATATCCGCCTAGCCTCAGGGTACGGCAGGTGGTCCAGGGGCTGATATTCCATTAACTTCCTTTCTTCCTGGAATATCCTACAGTCCAGCGAGCAGGGGGAATGGTGTTCTCCTCAGTTAACACAGGTGGGCGGAGCACATTGAGTGTTGGGATGAGAAGGACGTCCACAATCTCGACATGTGATGCTGGAAGTACAGCGGGATGACATGTGCCCAAACTTCCAGCATTTAAAACACCACATCGGAGAAGGGATATATGGCTTCATATCGCAGCGGTAAACCATCACCTGGACCTTTTCGGGTAAAACATCACCTTCGAAGGCCAAGATGAAGGCACCGGTGGCTACCTAATTATCCCTCGGACCCCGATGGACGCGCCATGCGAATTGAACACCTCGTCGTTCTAGACTGGCGCGTAGTTCATCGTCGGACTGCAGAAGAAGATCCCTGTGGAATATAATACCCTGGACCATGTTGGCGTGATGCTGACAGAAACGTCCACTAATTTATTGCAAGCGAGCAACCTCCGTGACTGAGCAGAGGATGTTGTCTGGATTAGAACTGAACCAGAGCGCATTTTAGACAATCCCTCCACCTCCCCAAACTTGACCTCTAAATGCTCCACAAAAAATTGAGGTTTGGTTGGCATAAAAGATTCACCATCAACCCATGTACAGACAAGGTACTGGGGTCAATAATCTCCACTGCTGTCTTTAGCCATGTGTTCCTCCCATGGAGTGGCCAGGGAGGGAAATGATCTAGGATTGTATTGCTTGCCATTGAGGTTAGACATCGATTGATTAGACTGCTGGTGGAGGCCCACCAGCGAGAGATGATGTACTACACTTCATTGCCTGTCATCCGCCCTGATGCCACCCACTTCGACCAGGGGCTCTCCCCACAGGCGCCACCCAGCCACAGCGAAGACCACCTGGCAGGCCGGCCTTTGCCGGTAGTCCTGATGCCCCAGAGGGATAGGCATCTACTCCTCGGCATATGTGGGGAGGTAGCAGCTCAGGCTTGAGCAGTGCGATCCCTGTGTAGTCAGGGGGCTACCACTAAGATGGTACATGACAACCCCACCACAATGGACTGGCTACCGTGCTGGTTGTTGGGTGTCGAACATCCGTTAATAAAGGGAGCAAAGATGGAAGTGCACAATGGAGGGAATGTAGGCTACCCAGAACACACTGCAGCCTATGTGGCCAGAAGCTCAGTTTAAGTCCAACTCCACGAAAAAATACAAATATGCCAGATCTTAGGGCAAGATGGATATAGAATGCACCACGTATGGCGTCCTTACCCAAATGATATGCATTAACAGAAAAATTTGGAAATAGAGTGATCATACCCCTTAAGGGACCATCTCATTAAAGGGTGCAACAGTTGAGACTCTTTTAATCGCCTCTTACGACAGGCAGGAATACCGCGGGCCTAATCTTACCCCTGAACCCACAGGGGGTCCTGGGAGGGATAGTGATCCGAGCCGCCAAGGGCTCTTCGCCGTGCCTTGTGCATGTTCTGTCAAACCATGAGGTGGTAACATCGAGCGGCTAGGTTAGATGGGCGCGATCTTTTGAAAGTCTGGGGGCCCGACTCGGCACTAGAGGAGGACCACGTCATAGGCCAATATGTGGGAACCTGGCCTAGTAAGAGGTGAAGCGCGGAAGGTGAATCCGCCTTCCTGGAGTGCGGGGAAGGGACGGGAGAAATCTCAGGAGACACGGCTGGCAAGGACGCTGAAGACGGCACCTTCAACCTATGCAGCTAGAATAAAATGCCCTTGTTCCTGGGGCAGGACTGGCGGACAAGCTGCTTTGCCCCCCTCATGCCCATGGAACCGGTCAGGGGTATGAGACTGGTCTTCTTTTCCTTTCACTCTCTTACAACCATGGTGGAAGATAAAGAGAGTGATGCTGGCACTACGGAGCATCATGCTCCTGTTTTCGATGATGATGTAGGCGATGGTATGTCAGTCGTTGTTCGACATTTACACTTCCTTCGATTATTCGAAGTGTAAAGCATGGGAAAATAAATGCAGAACAAGATCGTGTCCTTAAAGAAACGATCGCACAATGGGCGTTAGCCCATGCGCGTCTAGAAGGCAAGTATTCTCAACTACAAGCCGAAAATGAAAGACTTAGGAAAGAACTCCAAAAGCCTACTAAGACATACGCAGCAGTTGCTGCTGCTCCCACTGTAAGAGAAAAAGTACAGGAGGTGATGAAACAGAATGTTGAGAAAGTTGTTCCAACCCTGTTTACAAAACCAAAGAAAGGTTAGGATATACAGAAGGCGAAAGAAAACTTTGAAAAGAGTACAAACCCCAAGAAAGACAAAATAAAAATTAGCACAGTAAGAACAACAAAGAATTTATTAATTGTTGAAGTAGCCTCCCCAGAAGACTCAGACAAACTAATAAGCAATACGAAACTAAAAGAACTTTACCTCTGAGAAGCCACGAAAAAGAAGGCCATTGATGATGATGTATGACATACCAACTTATATGTCACAGGATGATATCATGAACTGTATATACAATCAAAACTTTGAAGAACAATTGAAACGAGAGGAATTTATAGAAAAATTTAAATTGAGATATAAGACTGGCCCTTGGGATCGTACAACTGGGCATCATGTAGCAGAAATCACACCTAAGTTGAGGAAAATCATAATAAAGACGAATAGATTGTACGTGGGATATAATGCAGTCTCAGTAAAAGATTATACAGCGGTACCTAGATGTACCAAATGTTAGGATTATGGCCACATGGTCAAGTATTGTGAATTTAAGATCCCGGTCGGTGCACATCGTGGCCAGGATGGCCATGACAAGAAACAATGTCCTAAACAGGCCTCCCCTAGGTTTGCATACCTTGCATGTACAGAAAGAGAACATGTCTCACACCTGGAAAGGAATGTGCGACATACAAATTACTATTGCAACGCCAAATACAACGCACCGATTATGGAGAACCATAAGAAGGGTGCGAAAAAGATGCATAAATCGCCTAGTAAGAAAGCAAGGGATGGGTGCATTGGTGGAGGTTAATTTACAACAGGTCAGAAACGGTCCAGGAGGGGCTCTCTGTGCCGCTCGCGGCATTGGGGGCTACTGGTGGCACGAGCGGCGTGGGGTCAGTGGCTGCTGAATTCCCGCCTGTGGAGGAAGAAGACTGGACGGCGCCCTTGGCGAGTACGGAAGCAGATCCAACATGTAGTGTAGATTCTGTAAATGATAATCTGGTGTCGGTTAGTGGTTCTTTACAGATGTTATCCCTATCCCAGTCCATAGACATAGTAACTTGTAACCAAGTAGAATCCTCAATTGAAGTATATACATATAATACATGTCCTCCTGGAGACGTATACACCATGTGCGAAGGTGCAATAATGTTATCCCGCATAGAGGAGCCGTCTACTCTGATGGTTGCTCTGAGTCACCTTGTACGTGCTGGGCACCCAAACGGGAAGAAAATAACGTTTCCAACTCTGGAGAACGTTGATTTTATACAGCTGGCATCTTTAAACTTGCCATGTGAACACAAGGAGTTAGTGACTCTAGTTCACAAGGTCTTTCAAAGACACGGCAGGGTCTTCGACATAGAAAAATTATGTAGAGAAATGGTTATGATGTATGGGAGAATTGGCTTCGATCCTTATAAGAAATGACCTGAAGACCATTACTATACCAGTCATCCGCAATGGCGTCCTTCAATATCTATTAAATAAATGCCATGATAAGTTATAATGTCACAGAGGAACTTAAAAAAAATGACAGAGGAAAACGAGGTAGACGTAATAGTTATACAAGAACCTCACTCGACCTCTGGTAAAGTCACTGGCTTTCCTGTGACGGCTCAGGTTATTTCTACAGGGGCAAATCCTATGTCTACAATTATAATTATGAATAAATTAATCAAAACAACTATACCTCTCACACGACTGTGGTTCAAGTAAACTTAGTGAATACAAGCTGGTACTTAGTGATGTGTATTGTCAATTTAGAGATCACATCGAGCCTTATTTGCAACATATTTCTCGAGTCCTGAGAGCACTCATATTGTTAATATGTGTTAGGGCCGCAACACGATTTTATGAATAGGACACGCTCTCAAATGGAATGCATGCGATGGGGGGCAAGATTACGGACATCGCACTTTATTTTAGATCACTCAAAAGAACGCGAAACATTAATTCAACAACAAAACAACGAGGTTTTTTTGCAACGCCGATCACAGATGCAAACAGAATTGCACGATCACCTATGGAAAGAGAGAACAGTACACACATACAAATTATTATGCTACGCCCAGGTAAGCAGACAAAAACACGGAAAGACAGGTGGAATGAGTAGTAGTAGTAGTAGTAGTAGTAGTAGTAGAGGGGTTTTTGGGGCGCACGACAGCAAGATCTTCAGCGCCCATTCAGTAACAGAGTGGTTGACTTTACCAACCGCAGTTTATTGTCCGTCACCGCCAGCCATTCGTCCTCCAACAACACCATGCACTTCCTGTGGAGTGAAGCGATGACTGACTGCAAGGGAATAGGACACTGGACCACATTCTGCTCTCTGCAGGCCTCCTTGGCAGCCCGATCGGCCTGTTCATTGCCCCAGAGGCCAACATGGCCAGGCACCCAGCAGAAGGCTACTTCTGTACCCCGTCGTTGGAGCAAGTACAGTTGGTCATGTATCAGCTGGACCATCTCCTCAGTCGGGTACAGGTACTGCAGAAACACTCAGATTAAATGATAAAAACCTCTGCCGGAATAAAACGTAAAACTAAGTCAGCCATAGCAGAGTCATCTGTTAAAAGCGCAGGGAGCATGTCAAGCAGTGTGAACGACTGCCTGAGCACAGCTAAAAGTGGACATTCCAATAAAATGTGGACCACTGGCAAAACGAAGCCGCAGCGACAGAAAGGTGGGTCCTCAAGTCGCAATACGTGGCCGTGTGTTAGCCATGTGTGCCCAATGCGCAGCAGGCAGAGGACAACAGACTCCTTGCGAGAGGCCCACAAGGAGGAGCGCCACACTCCGGTAGCCTCCTTGATGGCCCGAAGTTTGTTTCATGAAGGCAGGGCGCGCCATTCAGTGTCCCAAAAGGCCATAATTTTGCTGCATAGGAACGCTCGCAAATCTGTCTCCGGGAGGCCAATGTCCAGAGATGGTGTACTGGTGGCCTCTTTCGCCAGGTGGTCAACATTCTCATTGCCAGGTATCCCAACATGGCCTGGGGTCCACAAGAAGACCACAGAGCGGCTGCAACGCGCAAGAGTATTCAGGGACTCCTGGATAGCCATCACCAGACGAGAACGAGGGAAACACTGGTCGAGAACTGGTAAACCGCTCAGGGAATCGCTACAGATAATGAAGGACTCACCTGAGCCGGAGCGGATATACTCTAGGGCTCGAAAGATGGCGACCAGCTCAGCAGCGTAAACGCTGCAGCCATCCGGCAAGGAGCGTTGTTCGGAATGGTCTCCTAGAGTTAGTGCATAATCAACACCACCAGCAACCAATAAACCGTCAGTGTATACAACGCCAGAGCCCTGATACGTGGCCAGGATGGAATAAAAGCGGCGGCGGAGGGCCTCTGAGTCCTTCGAGCCCTGTGCCAGGTCGAGCCGAAGCCAAGGCCGAGGAACACACCATGGGGGTGTACGCAATGTGGCCCGGAAAGGAGGTGGAACAGTGAAAACCCTAAGCCCGGAAAGAAGCTCTTTGACTCGGACCGCGATAATACAACCTGACCAAGGCTGACATTCTGGCAGATGGACGACCGATTGCGGGAGTAGGAGACGATAGTTGGGATGCCCAGGCAAGCTAAAAACGTGGGCAGCATAAGCGGCCAGCAAACGCTGGCGACGCAACCGCAGGGGAGGGACACCTGCCTCCACTAGTATGCTGTCCACAGGGCTGATCCGGAAGGCACCAGTGGCAAATCGTATCCCGCTGTGTAGTATTGGGTCCAGCAGCCGTAACGCAGATGGGGACACTGAGCCATAAGCCAGACTCCCATAGTCCAGACGGGACTGGATTAACGACTGGTAAAGCTGTAGGAGAGTAGATCGCTCGGCGCCCCACCTGGTGTGGCTCAGGCATCGAAGAGCATTTAGATGCCGCCAACACGCCTGTTTAAGCTGACGAATATGAGGCAGCCAAGTCAACCGGGTATCAAAAACTACCCCCAAAAACTTATGCGACTCCACCACTGTAAGAACCTCGCCGTCAAGATAAAGCCGCGGCTCCGGGTGAACAGTGCGTCGCCGGCAGAAATGCATAACGCAGGTCTTGGCTGTGGAAAACTGAAAACCATGCGCTACAGCCCAAGACTGCGCCTTGCGGATTGCGCCCTGTAGCTAACGTTCAGCAGCTGCAATGCCACTACAGCTGTAGTAAAGGCAGAAGTCGTCAGCGTACAGGGAAGTGGAGACAGAATTTCCCACGGCCGTAGCGAGCCCGTTAATGGCTATTAAAAACAGACAGACACTTAGAACAGAACCCTGTGGCACACCGTTCTCCTGGACTTGGGAGGAACTCTATGAGGCCGCGACGTGCACGCGGAAGGTATGATACGACAGAAAGTTGCCAATATAGATCGGCAGAGGTCCCCAAAGACCCCATCCATGAAGTGTAGAAAGGATGTGATGACGCCATGTCGTACCATACACCTTCCGCATGTCGAAAAAGACAGGGACCAGATACTGACGGCGGGCGAAGTCAGTACGGATGGCCGACTCCAGGCTCACCAGATTGTTGGCGGCGGAGCGGCCTTTACGGAACCCACCCTGAGACGGATCCGGAATGACCCGAGACTCCAGTACCCAATTCAAGCGCCGGCTCACCATCCATTCAAGCAACTTGGAAAGAACGTTGGTGAGGCTAATGGGACGGTAGCTGTCCACCTCTAAAGGGTTCTTCACTGGTTTCAGAATGGGGACAACAAGACTTTCCCGCCATTGCGATGGAAACTCACCCTCGACCCAAATGCGGTTGTAAAAGTCGAGGAGCCGCCGATGGCAGTCCACTGAGAGGTGTTTCAGCATCTGACAGTGGATGCCATCTGGCCCAGGAGCGGTATCAGGGCAAGCGGCTAAAGCACTGCGAAATTCCCACTCACTGAATGGAACATTGTACGATTCTGGATGGTGGGTGCGAAATGGTGGTGGTGGTTGTTGGGATGTTTAAGGAGGACTAAACAGCTAAGGTCATCAGTCCCCCATTCCAAAAACAGGCGAGACGAAAATTTACAGAGCAGGTAAAACCCTAAGGGGGAGGAGACGGTGGTGGTGGTGGTGGTGGTTGTTGGGATGTTTAAGGCGGACTAAATTGCTGAGGTCATCAGACCCCCATTCCAAAAACAGGCGGGACGAAAATTTACAGAGCAGGTAAAACCCTTAGGGAGAGGAGACAGTAGTGGTGGTGGTGGTTGTTGGGAAGTTTAAGGGGGACTACACAGCTAAGGTCATCAGTCCCCATTCCAAAAACAGGCGAGACGAAAATTTACAGAGCAGGTAAAAAACCCAAGGGGGGAGGAGATGCCCCTCCCTCCCGTCACTGAAAGAACACCAATGGGGCAGCGAACACTAGAGACAAGAAGAGTACAGAAGAACACCAGACAGAAAGAAATGGAAGAAAAGTAGAGGGCCGGAGACTGGTTGACTGACCATGAGAGCAAAAAAGCGAAAGAGTCAACCATCCAAATACACACTAAAATCTGCAACCAATTATGAGAGACTCGAGGACAAGAGACACAGAAAGGGAAAGGTGCAGGACCCCCCTAAATGGGACTATAAAAAGGATTACCACGGATAAAATTTAAAACGTCGTATGCCATGGAGGCATTGTCACATAAAACCAAAGGCAACGTGCCTGGGAGATTAAAAGACTACCGGAGGGTGCGCAGTCGGGGACACTCCAACAAAATGTGGGCGACTGACAACCGGGACCCACACTGACGCAGAGGAGGGGGATCATCCTGACGCAAAAGATGTCTGTGCGTCAGGCAGGTATGGCCAATGCAGGGATGACCGCCACACATCGGTCGTCTCCCTAACAGCCCGCAGTTTATTCAGCAATGTCAGGCTACGCCACACATCATGCCACATCCCAAGCACCTTGTGTCGCAATGCCAGCTGCAGATCACGAGCCGGGAGGCCGATCTCCAAAGTGGGGGCGTCGATCGCCCCTTTGGCCAGCCTGTCGACACGTTGGTTCCCCGGGATGCCAACGTGACCTGGCGTCCAAACAAAGACCACTGAACGACCAGAGTGGGTAATGGCAAAAACAGACTCCTGAATAAATGATACCAGAGAAGAAGAGGTATAGCAGCGGTCGATAGCCTGGAGGCTACTCAGGGAGTCACTGCAGATGACGATGGACGTATCTGAGCAGGAACGCATATGCTCAAGAGCGCGCAATATGGCCACCAGCTCTGCAGTAAAAATACTGCAGCCAGCCGGCAAGGAGCGCTGTTCAACATGGGCAGCGTGAGCAAAAGCATAAGCAGTACGACCATCTCCCAGGGAACCATCAGTGTAGACAGGCTCATAGCCTGAAAAGGAAGCGAGGAGCGCAAGCAAACGGCGGTGACGGAGGGCCACAGATGGAACTGAGTCCTTGGGTTCCCGTGTCAAGTCCTGGCAGACGGATGGCTGGGGCATATACCAGGGAGGCGTGGGTGCATGGACCCAGAAGGGTGGCAGAAGAGGGAATGACCGCAGTTCCGACAGCAGGGACTGGACGTGGACAGCAATGGAGAGCCCAGACGAAAGGTCGCCGGTCGAGAAGGAGGCAACCCAGAAGACATGGGGTGTAAATCCCGCCACACGACAATAGATAGCATGCAAGATGGTTGTGCATGATGGACCAATAGAAAAAAAACACATAAATCATCCTTCCCCAAATGGCACGCACTAACAACGGAAATTTGGAAAAATTGGAGGTCAAACCCAAGAGGGGACCATCACGTAAGGCCGAAAAGTTTCAGACTCCCTTTAGTCGCCTCTTACGACAGGCAGGAATACTGCGGTCCTATTCTAACCCCCGAACCCGCAGTGGGGGCCGACAGGGGTCCGATAGCAATAGAGGCGTCGAATCTTGCCCCAGACCTGCGATGGAGTGACATGGAGATTAATGGTGCCCACATATCGCTCCCAGCACTCCTGATGACGTTGGCGGATAATGCCGCGGGCTTGCGCACGCAGCCATTTGAAGGCGATAAGGTGTTCGATTGAGGAATATCGCTTGTGACGCTGGAGCGCCCGCTTCAGCGATCTCAGGCGACCACCAAGGCACAGTCCGCCGTCGAGAGAACCCAGAAGAACGGGGAATGGCAGATTCGGCGGCAGTAACGATGCCGGTGGTGACCGATTGAACCACTGCATCAATGTCATCGTTACAGAGAGGCTCAATAGCGGCAGTGGAGGAGAATATGTCCCAGTCAGCCTGATTCATAGCCCATCTGCTAGGGTGCCCAGAAGACTGACGCTGTGGCAGTGACAGAAAGATCGGAAAGTGGTAAGCGGCTAGGGCTACAGATGGAAAGGTCAATGGCGGAGTATGTGCCATGAACCACACTGAAGTGTGTGAAGGCACCATCATTTAAGATCGAGAGCTCGAGCTGCGCCAATAAATGCTCAATGATGGCGCCTCGAGCTTATGTCACTGACCCACCCTACAGATGGTTATGGGCGTTAAAGTAGCCCAGAAACAAGAAAGGTGGCGGCAATTGGGCTATCAGAGCAGCCGGGACATGCTGTGTGACATCACCATCCGGTGGAAGGTAAAGACTGCAGACGGTAACAGCCTGTGGCGTCCACACCCAAACAGTGATAGCCTCTAAAGGTGTTTGGAGAGGGACAGACTAGCTGTGAAGAGAGTTCAGGACATATATGCACACGCCACAAGACACCCTTTCATAAACTGTCCGGTTCTTATAATAACCCCGATAGCCACGGAGGTCGGGGGTTTGCATTGGTGGAAACCAAGTTTCCTGCAGAGCAATGCAGAGGAAAGGGTGAAGGCTTATAAGTTGGCAGAGCTCAGCTAGATGGTGGAAGAAACCGCTGCAGTTCCACTGGAGGATGGTGTTGTCCACGGCTGTGAAAGGTGTGATGGGACTGGGTCACCTGCTGCCTCCAATGGAGCACCCGTGCAAATACTATCGATTGCGTCTGAGGGACCGGCGAGAGCGAGGTCCTCAACGGACACAAGAATCCCCACCTCGTCCTCAGACGCAGAGCTTGTAGGTAGTGGTGGAGTAGCAGCCATCACATGTCTTACGGGGCTTCAGAGTCGTTTTGTCTCGCTGTTCCTTTGGTTGCCGTTGCTGATAGGGCTTTTTGGAGTCAGTCTCCAGAACCAAAGATGATCGCGAAGCTCGACGACCAGCGGCCTGTGGCTTCTTCAGCCACTGGTTGGTGTCTGCTGTGCCGCTGGTAGTAACCTGGGAAGGGAGTGACCCAAGTGATCCCTTCCGAGCGAGAGAAGCCAAAGAAGACTTAGGCTTCTCCGGCTTAGAAGTGTGGACTGGTGTCCCTGGTGGTTTAGTGAGTGCTGCTCCAGAGGTAGATGGTGTGGGAGCAACTGCAAGAGAAGGGGCCTCCATCGTCAAGGAGGCAGATGAGGTCCTCTGACGCTGAGAGCTGACTGTCTGTGGTGCAGCTAAAGGAGCTGGAGCAGGATGACAGTGGAGGCATAAGATGACATCATGCGTACGGGATGTAGCCGTTCAAATTTCTGATTAGCCTCAGTGTTAGTCAGTCGGTCCAAGGTCTCATATTCCGTGATTTTGCGTTCTTTCTGTAAGATCCTGCAGTCTGGCGAGCAAGGTGAATGAGGCTCTCCACAGTCGACACAGACGGGAGGCGGAGCACATGGACTATCGGGATGAGATGGGCGTCCACAATCTCGACATGTGAGGCTGGAAGTACAGCGGGAAGACATATGGCCGAAATTCCAGCACTTAAAGCACTGTATCGGGGGAGGGATATAGGGCTTGACGTCACAACGGTAGACCATCACCTTGACCTTCTCCGGTAATGTATCACCCTCGAAGGCCAAGATAAAAGTACCGGTAGCAACCTGATGGTCCCTTGGACCCCGATGAACGCGCCGGACGAAATGAACACCTCTATGCTCTAAGTTGGCATGCAGCTCGTCATCAGACTGCAGAAGTACGTCCCTATGGAAAATAACACCCTGGACAATATTTAAACTCTTATGTGGTGTGATGGTAACAACATCCCCCAACTTGTCACAAGCAAGCAACCTGTGTGACTGGGCGGACGATGCTGTTTTTATCCAAACTGACCCAGAGCGCATTTTAGACAAGCCCTCCACCTCCCCAAACTTGTCCTCCAAATGCTCTACAAAGAACTGAGGCTTCATGGATACAAAGGATTCCCCATCAGCTCTCGTACAGACGAGATACCTGAGCGAATACATGTCGGTATCATTCATTGCCTTTCGTTCCTCCCATGGTGTGGCCACGGATGGGAACGATTTGGGATCATAAACGTTAGCTTTAAAATGAGCCCTTGAACGCTTAGAGACTGCTGGTGGCTGGCCACCAGCAAGAGGTGATGTACCACGCTTCATTGCAGGACATCCGCCCTGATGCCATCTACTCCGACCAAGGGCCCTCCCCACGGGCGCCACCCAGCCACAGCAAGAGCCACCTGGCAGGATGGCCATTGCCAGGAGTCCTGATGCCCCAGGGAGAAGGGCATCTACTCCTTGGCATACATGGGGAGTAAACGGCGCAGGCATCAGTAGAGCGATCCCTGTGTTGTCAGGAGGCTACAACCTACAGGGTACATGGCAGCCCCACCACAACAGACAGGCTACCGTGCTGGATGTTAGGTAACATATGGTCCATGGTCGCCATCGGTGCAGAAAGAGGTACTGCACAGTGCAAGGTGTAATCTGCACGCAGAAACAGAGTCACGCCCAAGAGATGGAGAGCAGACAGGACTGCAGTTCAACAGTGTATAAGCTGGCGAAAGGTCTGATCGCAAGATGGACACAATGCACCAAGTAAGGCGCCCTTCTACAGTCGTCTCGCTCTTCGGAAAATTTTGAGAGATGGAGGTCAAACCCAACAGGGGACCATCAAATAAGGCCGAAAAGTTGGAGACTCCTTTTAGTCGCCTCTTACTACAGGCAGGAATACCGTGGGCCTATTCTAACCCCCAAACCTGCAAGTGGGAGGGGGGGCACATTGTGGGCATTAAAATCACCACAAATAATTAATGGCTGGGTGAGCTCTGTATGAAGGTCGGTGAGGGCCGCTTCATCAAGAGCATCATGTGGGAGCAAGTAAGGCGAACATACAGTCAATGGATGATGCACGTGCACGGACACAGTGATGGCCTGTAAAGTCTTTGTAAGTGAGAGAGGCGAGGAGTGGTAGTCTGTCCTGACGAAAATACCTACGCCACCTCCAACTCTCTCCCCATGCAAGTTGTCCTTTTTGTGGAGTGTATAGCCTCCTATCTCAGGGGAGTATGATGGATGGAAGTACGTCTCCTGGAGATATAGACACAGTGGTGTACCGTGAGAGAGTACACAAAGTTCCTCCACATGCATCCTGAACCCTTGCAAGTTCCACTGAAGTATGGGAGCCATCCATGTAGGGGTAGCATCTTCATCCTTTCTCTCCGACGTGGAGGGGAGAGTGCAGCAGGTGGAGGGGCAGGCGTGGGACGAGATGATTGCCCCACACATACATCGTATTCCATCAACTCAGGGGAAGAGTCAGATGAAGCCTCATGTAAAACAACATCCGCATGGTCAGATGGTTTACCACGGGATTTGACCCGCTGTTGCTGCTGTACAGGAGTTTTCTGTGGTTTGCTGGGCTCTGGGGGAGCTGATGTGGGAGTGGTAATTAGCGCACTGGGCTTGGGAACAGCCTCAGATGTTGAAGGCGCCAAGGGCTGGCCCAAGTTTGCCACTGTACCTTTGTCTGCCGTGCGAGTAAGGACTACTGGCTTGGAAACACCGGCTGCGTTGCAAGTGCACTGTCAGCTGCAGGTGTTAGTGCTAACACTCACCACCTCGGTCTGCGTTGAGGCATCGACTTTTGGAGTAGGCTTCTGAACCAGAGATGTAAAAGATGTACCAAATGTGGGAGGTTGCATCGACTTATAGATCTTCTTGGCCTCACCATAGGGGATACGCTTGGTTGTTTTTATTTTCTGGACTTTGCGTTCCTCTAAAAATATTCGGCAGTCCCTACTCCAAAGAGGGTAGTTCCCAGAGCAATTGTCACATTTGAAACAGCGCATTGGGGTCGGGAAATAAGGCCTCACACTAAGGCGAAGGAAGCCAGGTTTAACATGTTCAGAAAGTTTCGTGCTATTGCAGGTCAGAATAAATGAATCGGATTTGACAAGATTGCCATCAACCCTCTTCATGATGTGTTGGACATCAACAATACCTTCCGGAGCCCACTCACGTTGCAATTCTTCCTTGGGAATGTCAACTAGATCCCAGCATGTCACAACACCTTTGCTGTAGTTCAAGGTGCTGTGCAATTCATTGTCTATGGCATACTCTCCAAGACATTTAACAGATTGGAGGTTAGTTGCTTGCTGGGAAGTGGAAGTTTCCACTAGCAAGGTCCCATTACGTAAGCGCTTCATCGATTTCAAGGAGCCACAGATGCCCTCCAATCCCTTTTGTATATAGAAGGGCGAAACCTTCTCAAAACTACCCTCCTTCCGTTTCACAATGAGAAACACATTCGGATTACCAGAATGCATTCTGTTACCTAAGACTAGACTCGTCAAAGAAGGGCCGGAGTCAGGGGGACTGACTGCATAATCCCTCTTATGAGACTTGGTGTTAGAACCTTTCAGCGGCCCACCCTTTCCGCTGGGAGGAAGAAAAGAGGATTTCGAAGGATCCATCTCAGTCCCACGAGCAGCTAGGTAACTACAAGTCCACCTAGACAGAGCCCCGCGTGCCTAGGTAAGCCTTATACAACTGAGGTGCGGCAGGTTCCCCAGAGGTTGCCCACTAACGACTGTTCCACCTCAACAGCCATGTATCTCATCAGTGTACAGCACACCTTGAGATTGAGGGGTTGTTTATAGAGGCTTATTCCATCCTCGCGATCCGGGCAGTCAAGACAAGATCCTGAACCCCTGAGACACACAACATTCCACCACCACGCCACATGGTGGTCGTTGAAGTATGCCCAGAGCTTACGGTGACAGGGGACTGGCGGCGCTTACCAGTCCCTAGCTCAGGAACCCCGTGGTCGCCAAGCCCAGCAAATAAATGCTGAGCCCCTGGGGGCAGGTGAAATGAATAATCTGATTATGGGGGTCAGAAGATCCCATCAGTATCGATCCTAGACCAGGGTAAAAGCAGTGGCTCGTTTTATTTTACAGGTTACTATCCCTATGTGTAGGGACTGTAATTTTTGATATTCTTTTTTTTAAACCAGCAAGGTAAAACTGAGGCCACTACTTCCACTACGTCAAGTGGATTAAGTGCTCATGTACTCACACTGAGCCGTGAACACTTCCCAGTTTATCAATTGTGGATAATTGAAAATTATTATTACTATTATCGGTGCCATGCGTGCAATGGTCGTGCCAGGCGCGCGACATTGAATCTTGACCCTATCATTAATGGCGCGAGACCTACACGACCTTGTAGAAACCGTTATAGTTCTTCATTATTCTACTGTTACATTAAGGATGGTTTCACGCAATGAAAGGGAGAATGTACAGATAAAAGGACACATTTATTTAACAGTTGAATACTGAACAATTATACATTCAAATGGGGGTGGGAGGAGAAAGAATTGAGTTCAGAAGCTTGCCCCAATGCTCGTTCATAATAAGCCACGATAGCACTCCTGCTATTTTACTGACGATCGCCGTATTATCAAATGGGGTCCAATTTAATAAAGGAAGGGGTTGCAGGCATGCAACGACCACCACCATGAGTCAGCCAAACACTAAGAAAGATGCTACTGTGGGTGAATCGCTAGGTAGCCTCCAGTAGTAAAGGAATACCACCAGCATACCAGAATGCGTGGATTAGAAATATGAAAAGCGAGCACTGAATGGTGAATGAAGTGCACGTCTTTCACAGTCTGGTCCCTTTAATTCCACAAACTAACCAACACCCTATCCCAAGTATATTTTCTTACAAAACATCATATGTTATTATATTTTATTTCACATTCATAGTTGAAAGGCATGGTAGCTCACTGTACTGCGGTGTAAACTATGTTACCACATGTCAGTGCGGCCGACGAAAACGTTCCATTGCCTGCCGGGCACCGAGACCGCCGCACGACACCCACCAGACACCGCTGCCTCCACGCGACGCTTCGACCAGTGGACCGACACCGCCTATCTGGCACCCATCACAGGTAGCCAAAGCAATACGCTGTAGCGCGGCACAACACAGCGCTGTCGGCCGCCGCCGCCGTGCCGCCTCCGCCCCCTCCCCCACCTCCCCCGCCTCCGCCGTCTCTCCCGCCACCCCCGTCTCTCCCGCCGCTCCCGCGCGCAGGAAGGTGGCACCCATCGTAGCGCCCAAGCCAGTGGCAAGGGCCTCCAAACCGATACTCTTCAGCCATTTGCACCCAAGGCAGTGCCCTGGGTGTGGTGCGACCGCCAAAACCGATACGCCCAGAGATACTAAACACAAAATACAAGCAAGGGGGCACACGTGCCCCTGCCCACGCGGCCGCCGCGGGGATCTTGTCTCGCGACAAGACGAATCCCCCAAGCTAGGGCTGAGTCTCAACAGATCGAAGCGTGGCAACTGCTCTACCGAGTACAACACCCCGCCCAGTACCTAAGCTGTCTACAGACGATTCGGAGTCCTGACATCGAAATATATACACCCATGGTCCACCGGTAGAGGCAAAGCGGCGCCGGGAGCAGATGCCGGACAGCGCTGCCCGAGTGCCCCGTCTGGCAAACAAGTTGGGCCCGTATGGCGCGGCGACACGTGGGTCGACTAAGCCTAGTAAAGTCACGTACTTTTCGAGCCTTTCGACCCTCAGGACTCCATAGCAATATCGTTGCCACAATGGCTAGACGGGATTCGGCCTTAGAGGCGTTCAGGCTTAATCCCACGGATGGTAGCTTCGCACCACCAGCCGCTCGGCCAAGTGCCTGAACAAACTGACCAAACCTGCGGTTCCTGTATTGTTTCTGCCACTAAATCAATACCAAAGCCATTTCCAACTGGGACCTGAAGTTGGAACTGCTCCCTCATACGTTCGCAGTCTGCTCTTTTATAATCTAAGTAGGTTCCTATGTAGTTCTCCTCGCTGTTTACATTTTTTACATTTACAAGGCTAAAAGTAATCATATTATGATCACTTGTAGTCACTCTGTTCAGTACTTGCCATGCCTGTCCTATTTAGCACACTACCATTTGCCAATGTAATGTCAATATTGGATTTTGCTCCTACCCTAGTATGATAAGTAGGTGGAAACCCAGGTTTATTCACAGTTATTAAGTTCTGCTCTGCAATAGCATCCTGTAGTACTACTCCTCTCTTGTCAGTTTCTCTACTGTTCCACAGTACTGATTTAGCGTTTGCATCTATTGTGAGATCCCTCATGGGGCTCAGCATTCATTTGCTGGGTACGGGCTTGGCGAACCCAGCGTCCTGGAACTGTGGACTGGTGTGTGCCGCCAGTCTGCTGATACTGTAAGCTCTGGGAATGCTTCAGCGACCACCGTTTGGCGCAACGGTGGAACGTTGTGTGTCTTAGGGACCGGGGATCTTGGCTTGGTTGCCCGGATCGCGAGGACGGTACATACCTCTATAAGAAACCCTTCAATCTTAAGGTGTGCTGCGCGCCAATACGATGCATGGCTGTTGAGGTGGAACAGTCGCTAGCGGGCAACCTCTGGGGAACCTGCCACACCTCAGTTGTACAAGGCTTATCCAGGCATGCGGGGCTCTGTCTGGATGGACGTAAGTTTCCCTTGATGTTCGTGGGACGACCATGAATACCACGAATTCTTCCTCTTTTCCTCATTCTAATTTTTCGCTAGCCAGTGGGATGGGTGGACCGCTGGTAGGCACTACCGCCCAATCCAACAAGAGGGCTAGGTTAGCCAGTACTCGTGACTCCGGCGTCAGCAAACGTACAGCAGTTCAGAGCAACAGAACACATACTGAAAACCAGAATGTGTTTTTAATTATAAAAAGGAAAGAGGGTTCCTTTGAAAAGGTTTCGCCATTCTATATCGAAAAGGGTCTAGAAGGAATAGCTGGAATTTTAAAATCAGTGAAGCGTTTACGGAATGGGACACTACTTGTTGAAACATCAACTGCTCAGCGAGCAGTTAACCTTCAAACAGCTAAAAGCTTGGTGGAGTACACTATCGATACAGAGCTTCATAGTACCCTGAACTCCAGTAAGGGTGTTGTTACCTGTAGGGATCTCGTTGACATTCCTGTAGAAGAATTAAAGAGTGAGTGGGCTCAGGAGGGAATTGTTGACGTTCAGAACATCATGAAAAGGGTGGCTGGGAACCTGGTGAAATCAGACTCCTTCATTCTTACTTTCAATACTCCCAAACTCCCAGAACACGTCAAGGCAGGATTTCTTCGACTAAACGTCCGGTCTTAGGTCCCAAACCCAATGCGCTGTTTCAAGTGCCAGCGTTTTGGGCATACAACTCTAGGGTGTAAGGGAGAAGCGATGTGTGGCAACTGTAGTAAGGCTACCCATGACGGAATTGACTGTTCGTCGCCTGTCAGATGTATAAACTGTTCTGAAAGCCACCCTGTTTGGAGTAGGGACTGTAGAATCTTCCTACAGGAACGTAAAATGCAAGAAATAAAAGCAACTAAGCGTATCCCCTACAGTGAAGCCAAAAAGATCTTTAAGGCCATGCAGCCCCACACATTCGTTACGTCCTTTGCTTCCATTGTTCAGAAGCCACCTCTGAAGGTCGATGCATCTACACAGACGGACGTTGTTAGTGTTGGCACGAACACGTGCACATGTCAGTGCACTTGCAAGGCAGCAACTGTATCAGAGCCTGTAGCCCCTCCTAGAACGGCAGAGAAACGTACAGTAGCTAACACTGAAGAGCCCCAGGCATCTCCGATTGCTGAGGCTGTTACAAAGCCCAGCATGGTGATAAACACCCCAGCTCCTGTTCCAGCAAAGCCCTCTAAACAAAGGAAAGCACATGTGAAGCAGCACCAACAGATTAAATCGGCTGGAAAACCCTCGGATCATGTTAATGTGGTCCCGCTAGACGCTTCATCAGACTCTTCCCCAGAGCTGACATAGTCTGAGAATATGGGGCAATCATCTCGCCCCAAGACTGAGCCTCCACCCGCTGCAGTCTCCCCACCTCGGCGGAAAGAGAGGCAGAAAATACAACCACCGTGATGGCTCCCATACTACAATGGAACCTGCAAGGGTTCAGGACACATGTGGAGGAACTACATCTATTGATTCAGGATAGACCTATGTGTGTATGTCTGCAAGAAACAAATTTCAGTGAAACATACAGCCCTGAGCTACGTGGTTATGTCCTCCACAAAAAGGACTACCTGACTGGACAGAGAGCTCGAGGAGGAGTAGGTATCTTCGTCAACACAGACTACCACTCCTCGCCTCTCACCCTCACGACGGATTTACAGGCAGTTGCAATATTAGTCCATGTGCATTATATGCTAACAGTATGTTCGCTTTACCTGCCCCCACATGATGTGCTTGACGAAGAGGCTCTCAGTGATCTTCTTACACAGCTCCCCCACCCCTTCATCCTCTGTGGTGATTTTAATGCACACAATATGCTTTGGGGCTCCGTGAGTACTTGCCCCAGGGGTAGAGCTATTGAGAGGCTTCTTCTGTCTACCAGTGCCCATTTGGTAAATACAGGACAAAGCACGCACTTTTGCATTGCAACTGGGTCGTTCTCTGCCATTGATCTATCGCTTTGCTCTCCAGCCATCGCCCACACTGCTGCATGGGAAGTAGTTGACTTACAGGGCAGCGATCACTTCCCCATCCGGATTCACTTGCCACATACAGTGGAACCGGAAAGGAAACCGCCTCAATGGGTGCTCAGTAGAGCCAACTGGGCACTGTATAGTCAACTCGCCCAGTTTGAACATCGGGTCAGTGTCCAGGAATGGGTGGATCATATTACTGAAGTGATCCACCGCGCCAGTGAAGCGTCCATCCCACAGTCCACGGGACAACCGAAGTGGCAGCTTGTCCCTTGGGGGAGCGATGAATGCCGTTGTGCAATCAGGGCTAGGGGGGCAGCTCTGCGTAGGTTCAAATGCCGGCCAACTGTAGAGAACCTTGCAGCTTTTCGGGTGGCGAGGGCAAAGTGTCGTCGGATTATACGAGAGAGCAAGAAGAGGTCGTGGCAGCAATTCCTTAACACCATTAATCGTTCTACGCGAAGTTCCATTGTATGGGAGACCATCAGGAGGATTTCTGGGAGAGGTGGGAGGTGCCCTATGGCTGCTATAATGTGAAATGGTACTCTCCAAACGACTCCAAAAGATATTGCCCAGTCTATGGAGGCTCATTTTGCAGCTATTACTGCAACCGCCAGTCACAATCCAGCTTTCCAGCCCCACAGAGTGGCTGCTGAGAGGAGCAGTTTTGACTTCCGCTCACCCAATACAGAAGAGTACAACTGCCCATTTTCCATGTGGGAACTGGATTCTACATTGTGTGGGGCTCGTGATACATCCGCTGGTCAGGAGAGAATCCACTATAGCATGCTGCGGCACCTCACAGGGAGAAATAAAGAAATCCTCCTCCGACTTTTTAATCTAGTTTGGATGTTCGGTCGCTTCCCTGACTCGTGGCGTGAAGCAATTGTAATTCCTTTTTTAAAACCTGGGAAAGATCACACATGCCCAGGTAGTTACTGTAGTGTTGCCCTCACTAGCTGTGTGGGAAAGACCTTGGAGCGGATGGTCAACCGCCACCTTGTCTGGATGTTAGAATCCAGACAACTCCTTAGTCGCTTTCAGTGTGGGTTCAGGAGGTATCGCTCCACCTTTGATAACCTGGCCCTCCTGGAGGCGGCCAGGCGCTTTCCTGCGCCAGATTCAACTCTTGGGAATATTTTTTGACATTGAAAAGGCATACGACACTAGTTGGAGGCATCTTATCATCAGACAGCTCCACAAATGGGGTTTTCGTGGATGTCTTCCCAATTTTATTCGGTCCTTCCTGTCGCCCCGTTATTTTCGGTACTGAGTCGGAGACGTACTGTCTAGTAGCTTTGAACAAGAGAACGGTGTCCCTCAAGGTAGTGTTTTAAGTGTGACGGTCTTTGGTATTGCTATTAATACACTCCTGGAAATTGAAATAAGAACACCGTGAATTCATTGTCCCAGGAAGGGGAAACTTTATTGAGACATTCCTGGGGTCAGATACATCACATGATCACACTGACAGAACCACAGGCACATAGACACAGGCAACAGAGCATGCACAATGTCGGCACTAGTACAGTGTATATCCATCTTTCGCAGTAATGCAGGCTGCTATTCTCCCATGGAGACGATCGTAGAGAT
Organism: Schistocerca gregaria; assembly: GCF_023897955.1. Taxonomy (NCBI): domain Eukaryota; kingdom Metazoa; phylum Arthropoda; class Insecta; order Orthoptera; family Acrididae; genus Schistocerca; species Schistocerca gregaria. Next base: position 583,775,897 of record NC_064922.1, read on the forward strand.
GCTGGATGTAGTCCTGTGGAATGGCTTGCCATGCCATTTCCACCTGGCGCCTCAGTTGGATCAGCGTTCGTGCTGGACGTGCAGACCGCGTGAGATGACGCTTCATCCAGTCCCAAACATGCTCAATGGGGGACAGATCCGGAGATCTTGCTGGCCAGGGTAGTTGACTTACACCTTCTAGAGCACGTTGGGTGGCACGGGATACTTGTGGACATGCATTGTTCTGTTGGAACAGCAAGTTCCCTTGCCGGTCTAGGAATGGTAGAACGATGGGTTCGATGACGGTTTGGATGTACCGTGCACTATTCAGTGTCCCCTCGACGATCACCAGAGGTGTACGGAAAGTGTAGGAGATCGCTCCCCACACCATGATGCCGAGTGTTGGCCCTGTGTGCCTCGGTCGTATGCAGTCCTGATTGTGGCGCTCATCTGCATGGCGCCAAACACGCATACGACCATCATTGGCACCAAGGCAGAAGTGACTCTCATCGCTGAAAACGACACGTATCCATTCGTCCCTCCATTCACGCCTTTCGCGACACCACTGGAGGCGGGCTGCACGATGTTGGGGCGTGAGCGGAAGACGGCCTAACGGTGTGCGGGACCGTAGCCCAGCTTCATGGAGACAGTTGCGAATGGTCCTCGCCGATACCCCAGGAGCAACAGTGTCCCTAATTTGCTGGGAAGTGGCGGTGCGATCCCCTATGGCACTGCGTAGGATCCTACGGTCTTGGCGTGCATCGGTGCGTCGCTGCGGTCCGGTCCCAGGTCTACGGGCACGTGCACCTTCCGCCAACCACTGGCGACAACATCGATGTACTGTGGAGACCTCACGCCCCACGTGTTGAGCAATTCGGCGGTACATCCACCCAGCCTCCCGCATACGCACTATATGCCCTCGCTCAAAGTCCGTCAACTGCACATACGGTTCACGTCCACGCTGTCGCGCATGCTACCAGTGTTAAAGACTGCGATGGAGCTCCGTATGCCACGGCAAACTGGCTGACACTGACGGCGGCGGTGCACAAATGCTGCGCAGCTAGCGCCATTCGACGGCCAACACCGCGGTTCCTGGTGTGTCCGCTGTGCCGTGCATGTGATCATTGCTTGTACAGCCCTCTTGCAGTGTCCGGAGCAAGTATGGTGGGTCTGACACACCGGTGTCAATGTGTTCTTTTTTCCATTTCCAGGAGTGTAGTATTACGTCTGTTGTGAAAAGTCCTGTGCAGTGTTCCTTGTTTGTAGACGATTTCTCTGTATTTTGCTCTTCTTCAAGCCTTCCAACGACGACTCGTCAGTTGCAACTCATTCTCCGACGTTTGGATGACTGGGCGCCCAGGCCCGGCACGTTAGCGCTGACCCACTTCCCGACCAAGCCCGACACGCCCCGATCCTCAGAGCCAATCCTTATCCCGAAGTTACGGATCCAATTTGCCGACTTCCCTTACCTACATTATTCTATGGACTAGAGGCTCTTCACCTTGGAGACCTGCTGCGGATATGGGTACGAACTGGCGCGACACATCCACGTGGCCCTCTCCCGGATTTTCAAGGTCTGAGGGGAAGATCGGGACACCGCTGCAACTGCAGTGCTCTTCGCGTTCCAAACCCTATCTCCCTGCTAGAGGATTCCAGGGAACTCGAACGCTCATGCAGAAAAGAAAACTCTTCCCCGATCTCCCGACGGCGTCTCCGGGTCCTTTTGGGTTACCCCGACGAGCATCTCTAAAAGAGGGGCCCAACTTGTATCGGTTCCGCTGCCGGGTTCCGGAATAGGAACCGGATTCCCTTTCGCCCAACGGGGGCCAGCACAAAGTGCATCATGCTATGACGGCCCCCATCAACATCGGATTTCTCCTAGGGCTTAGGATCGACTGACTCGTGTGCAACGGCTGTTCACACGAAACCCTTCTCCGCGTCAGCCCTCCAGGGCCTCGCTGGAGTATTTGCTACTACCACCAAGATCTGCACCGACGGCGGCTCCAGGCAGGCTCACTCCCAGACCCTTCTGCGCCCACCGCCGCGACCCTCCTACTCGTCAGGGCTTCGCGGCCGGCCGCGAGGACCGGCCATGACTGCCAGACTGACGGCCGAGTATAGGCACGACGCTTCAGCGCCATCCATTTTCAGGGCTAGTTGCTTCGGCAGGTGAGTTGTTACACACTCCTTAGCGGATTCCGACTTCCATGGCCACCGTCCTGCTGTCTTAAGCAACCAACGCCTTTCATGGTTTCCCATGAGCGTCGATTCGGGCGCCTT